>NW_015389214.1:10675-13238 GCF_001527695.2 Protobothrops mucrosquamatus
AGAGAGAGAGAGAGAGAGAGAGACAGAAGTGCAAGTGCCTCTGTCTCTGTCTCTCTGTCTCTCTCTCTCATGGGACTTGCCGGAGGGCCGTGGGAGGGCCGCATTTATATAGAGCAGGGAGGGCTGCTCGAGGGCCGGATTAAACCGGGCCGCGGGCCGCAAATGGCCCGCGGGCCGGACTTTGGACATGTCTGGCATACAGCTTGATGTTATCCATTTAGAGGAGGTGACTGATAATAGTTCCACTCTTGAACTTGTATCTGTATCTAGTCTTTGTGATTATCTGGCTGAAGGTTTTCAAGACTATGCAGAACAGTAAGGGGAATAGTGCGTTGCCTTGATAATTGCCACACTTGATGGCCACTTGGTGTGAGCTGTCTTGAGTTGACTTCCGATGTTATTTTCCATAGTCCCGTTGAGTTCTTAAGGAAGATCTTTAGTATCCTGTTGACTATATATATAGCGCCAGGCATTCACAGATCCATGTGTGTGTCATTGAGTCAAAGGCTTTTCCTGTAGTCAATCCAGGCTGTTTTCAGATTGATCTGTCTAGACCTTGAGTCTTGTGTGACTACTCTGTCTCTGAGCAACTGATGTTTTGAGCCTCCGGTGTTGTTCCCAGTGCCATTCTGAGCTGTGCTCATGTACTGGTCCATATGGTCCTGTGGCTTGGTGGTTATGATGCCTGATAGGACTTTCCATGTTGTGGGGAGGCCAGTTTTCAGCCGTCAGCTGACAGAACTATTCCTTTGTGGTGGTCTTTCATGATCAGCACTGTCCTTCCTTGTGTTAGTCTATCTGGGTGGGAGCTTGCTGCTAGTAGTTGGTTCATCTGTGCTGTTAGGCATTAATGCACTGCTGTTAGTTTCTTTAACTAGTAGATGTGGATCATGTTCAGCCCAGGTGCTGCCCAGTTTTCATGTTCTTGATCTGCTGTTTGATGTCTGCTACTGTGATTGTGGGTGGTTCCTGTTCTGGGAGATTGCTGTGATCTGTTTTCAAGTCCTGCAGCCACTTTGTACTAGTATTATGTGTCTTCTCTTTTTCCCATATGTTCTTCCAGTACTGTTCAGTTTCTGCTGTTGGTGACTTTGCTTTTATTGTGTTATTGTACTGCAGTTGGGAATACATCTTGGATGGTTCTTTGGAGAACAGGGCATTTATCTTATTGGCCTCTGCTTCTCTAGTGTATCTCCTTAGTTTGGTAACCAGTCCTATGAGTCTTTGTTTAGTACAGTATCTGAGTTGCTTTAATTTTAGCTTTTAATCTCATTTTCCGGGGAAGTTACGTACTGTTGTTCTTGATCATATAACCAAGCATCTCCAGGATTACAGCTGTAGCATATACCAATTCATTGGTTTGAGTTACAGTGGGGCTCTGTTGGCATTTTCTAGCATACTGACTGATGGTACTTCTCTCCTATGTCTTGAGGGTTGGCGGTAGCTAATTTGTCCAGGAACTTATATCTCAAAAGGCAGCTGTGTTTTGTAATGAAGGGGGAGGCAGTGATGTTGGCTGCACAATATGTGGCTGCACATGTGATTGTTTTTCCAGGTCATCTTGAGTCCAGTATGTAATGTATAGTTGGTCTATCTCAAGTTGTGAGAGCAGCTTTCTCTTCACTATTTTGAAGCATTGGTAAACTAGCTGTTTCTCCATGAATGTGTTTGCAGGTTTTCCATCCTTCTATAGTTCCCTTATACGTTTCATATATCCCCTCTCTCATTTGGTTTACTGTTATGGTAGAGTGCTATCAATTCCAGGTTCTCTTGTCTAGTCCATGCATGATTTGTTTCAGTAGCCCACTTATTGTCAGATTGTCCTATTTTCCGAATGTCTGATGCAGACCTTGTTAATCTGCATGATTCTCTTAGTTTAGGTCATTCTGATATTTGAAGTAGGCAGGTGAGGTGTTAGGGGTCCTTAGCAAGGAAGGTACCACTCAGGATTTGAACCTCAGTCTCCTGCATCAAAGACTGGTGCTCTAACCACTACGCTATCCAGCTATCTGTCACTGCGCATGCCTGAAGATGGCGGACGTCCGTTCGTAGCTCCGCAGTAGTGGAGACCGAAAATGGGCAGAGGGGAGCCTTGGAGACCCCCGAAGGTCTGGAGACCCGTCTGGAGACCCGTCCCCAGGTTGACTTCCCCCCGGTGAGTTCCCCGGGAATGCGAGGGGACGTGGGAACGTGGAGCCGACCGGGTAGCTGTTTGTCGGCCTGCCCGGCCTTTCCGTCCCTCGGCGGCCTCGGCGGCCTCGCTGGCGGTTTCTCCAGCGACCGGCGGTCTCTCCAGCGACTGGTGGCCTCTCTCAGCCTCGGAGACATTTTTGACGACCTCGGCGGTTTTTCCAGCGGCCCTCTCGGAAACGGCATTGGTCGCGTTGGTTAATGATCTCTGGAGGGCCCGGGACAGAGGATATTCCTCTGTCCTTGTTCTTTTGGACCTCTCAGCGGCTTTTGATACCGTAGACCACGGTATCATGCTGCGGCGTCTCGGTGGGTTAGGAGTGGGAGGCACCGTTATGCGGTGGTTCTCCTCCTTCCTCACCGACCGTACGCA
>NW_015389214.1:13599-22651 GCF_001527695.2 Protobothrops mucrosquamatus
AGCGCTCCATGGCATAGGACCTGGCTATCTCCGAGACCGCCTTCTGCCGCAGATTCCCTCCCATAGACCGGTACGCTCCCACAGAGTGGGTCTCCTCAGGGTGCCGTCGGCCAAGCAGTGTCGGCTGGCGACCCCCAGGGGGAGGGCCTTCTCTGTGGGTGCCCCCGCCCTCTGGAACGAACTACCCCCCCAGATCCGGATGATTCCGGATCTCCTTACTTTCCGCCGCACCCTCAAGACATGGCTTTTTCAGCAAGCGGGCCTGGCCTAGGGAGGATTTTAAATCGGGTTCATTTTTAGAAAATTTTAAATACCACAACTTTAAAATATTTGGGTTTTAATTGGTTTTATTTGGTGGGGATTGTGGGCATGTTTCTGTTTTAAATATGTTGTGAGCCGCCCTGAGTCCCTCGGGAGAAGGGCGGGATACAAATCAAAATAAATGAAAAAAAAAAATGAAAAATGTATGTATCAGTGTGTGTGTGTTTGTGTGTGTATACATACCCATCCATCTCTTTAGATTTGAAAACAGATATAAAGCCACATGTTTTCTATTCTCTTGAGTACAATAAGATTTTATTACTCTTTATCTTATCTGTGTCCTTGACCAAATGCTTATGAACCTTTTTTAAACCCCTTAAAAATAATTTGCTTTGCTTCAAGGAAAACAGGCTATTTAGAGATGAATATTTGCCTGTAATTTATCCACTTTTTAAAATTGGTCTAAAAATAAGTCTTTTTTCATCTTCTTAGATGAAACTTATGTTGTGTTTAATTCTTAAGATCTATTTTTAAAAAATACTGTTTCTGGTACAAAGGATTGCATTGGGGGTTTGAAGAAAAAACTCTTTGTAGGAAAATAATGGCTTTTTTTAAGATTGTCAATTTTTTTTTTTTGGCCAATAGAGCAATGAAGAAGTTCTCAGTGATTAAGACTGGCATTGGGAGTATTACATATGTTGAACAGATTCTCTTTTTCTCTCCCTTCAGTTTTTCTCCTTTCCATTTCATCTTTGCTTATGATCATATTTTACCACTGCTATATTGGTCTCTTCTATACTCAGAATTGTTTCCTAGATTAATATTTACTCTGAGGTTAATGGTATTTGTCATTTTCTGAAATCAGGTTTAGAGAACCAACTTCAGATCAACTGCCAAGCATCTTAGTCATTGGTCTCAACTAATAAGGGTCCCGTCTCTCAGAGAGAAAGAAAAGAGCTGTGTTGCCCTTAAGCAAAAATCTGTAGTATATATTGGAAGGAGACATGTCTAAGAGTTAAATATATCCAAGAGTTAAATCATGTACTCAAATATTTAAAGTACACAATAAAATGGAATGTGGATTTGAATAAGATGGTATTCGAACTAGGCCTTAGCAGATCCTAAGGTGGTATCAGACTTTATAGTCTCACAAATGCTGACCATCAAAAGTTAAAACAGAAAATAAAGTGTGTGTGTGTGGGGGGGGCTCTTGGCTATTTATGTATCATTTTCCACAAGAGGTTTGGAAGTTGCCAAACTGGGAAATTTGTATTTAAAACTTGGTGTATAAAAATGCAAATCAAGCAGGTCCGCTTTCAATTTAAACCTAGTTTATTTGCCTAGGGAGTAGTGAATCTGGAGTGTATTTTTCTGCTTTTTATTGTGTTTTCTTCACATTCTGTTTCTTAATCTTTCTTTTCCTTTTTTACAGTTTTTGAAATTGAGACTTTGTTCAACGATGATGAATGTTGGCATCTTGCTGTTCAATTTCATCTAGAATGTGCTTACACATTTTTGAATTATTACGAGTATAAAAAAGCCAAAGAACATTTCCTTGCAGCTAAAGACATAACTAAGTTACAGATTGAGTTGACAGGTATGTTCTTTTCCAAGTTCTTGAATATTAATCTGTATTAATATTAATACACCAATAAAACAGCAATAAAATGCAAATAAAATAAAACCAAAATAGGCACAAGCATTGCAAAAATTAATTTTAAAAAATATAACAATAAATTTGCATGCAGTTTCTTGGCTCATAATCTAATTTAAATGTGTTTAAATGTTGAAGGGAAGGTTGTTAAAAGAGCTAGCTGACCTCTTGACAAGGAAAGTCTTCCCTTGAATCTCTGCTGAATGTATCTCAGATGTTTGCGAATCTTAAAGCTGAATAGATTCACTTAAGAGAGACTGAATAGAATCTCATTCAGAAAAAGTAAGTGTTTTTAGATCTCCGTACCACGGAATGCCTTCCATTCTATTGTGTAATAGAATGGAAGGCAGAGAAAGAAGAAAATCCATCTTACATTTATGAGAGGCTTCTGCTGAATCCAGGCTCTTTCATTAATGGAAGGGAACCATCCAGCTCTTCGTTTGGAATGTAACAAACATAATGTCATGTATGGTATTGCAATTTTGAAGTTGCAGATTTTCTATTTTTTCTCCACTCTCTTTGCTTGAATCCAGTATCTATTATGAAAATTCCAGCACTATAATAAAACAAAAAGCATACACCTATACAGAATCTATTCTCTCTTGGTATTTTTTCCAAAAGTTAATGAGTTTAATGAAGTCCCCATAACCCAGTTTATGTCATTTATCTTCACTGACATGCAGGACAAATATCCTGTCATAATATAATGTGCATTGCTTATTTCTAGTAGAGGAATGCTATTGGAGACGAGGAATGCTATTCGGATAATACTCCAGACACTTACCTGCAGTCTGTAGCCTCAAAAACCCTCAAAAACCAAATTAAATCTTAGAAACCAAGTTGACCATAGCAAGATTCTGCCCTTCTGTGTCACACCTAAGTTGCTACACATGATGCTGACAATATTGGCATGTTCTAGTGTTGAGAGTTTTGAAAAGTGTGGATACATAATTGTGTGCATTTGCATTTGGCCATTGACAGCCATTCTGCACTTTATGGCTGCCTAATTCAGAAGAAAAACAACATTAAGGATAATAGCCAAAGAGTTTCTTTTGCAAGAAGTTCAAAAAGAATTTGCACATTTCTCTAAAAGTACGGTCCACAGGGAAGAAAAGAAAAGATGGGAGAATGGGAAGGATTAGCATGCACAAGAGAAACTATGACAACAAATTACCAATACATCCCACTAGCCAGAAGATAGTGTTGGAAGGCTGGAGGTGTGAATTAAGTCTCAGGGGAACAGATGTTTCCCCCTTGCCTCTGCAAGTTCTGAAACTTGAATCCTCATTTGAGGAGCTCTCAATAGAATCCAATCTATAGCAGAAGTTATAGAAGAGGTGTCATTGGTTCCAGTTTGTACCTGATCTGCCTCCTGCATTGCATACTGCCTGTCCTACCAAGCATTCTTGGCAGGGTTATCCTAGTGTTGTCAATTGACCTTAATTTGGCAGAGAATAGAGGACTCATTGTTTATGACTCCAACTAAATGAATTCCATTCTCTCCTAACAGAGTTCTATTTTAAAGCTATCTGGAAGAAGAATAGCTTTAGGTGTGCAGAAATAATCACGTTCTAGTAGATCACAATGTATTAATATAGAGCCCAGGCCACAGGAAGTAATTGTCCCATTGTACTTTGTCTTGTTCAAGGCCCATTTGGAATAGTCCAGTTCTGGATACCACAATCCCAAAAGAATATGGATAAACTGGAATACATTCAAAGGAAGATTGTTAAGTTGGTGAGGGGGCTGAAAACAGTGCCTTGTGAAAAACAAAGAAGATGGGTGTGTTTAGTCTGCAGAAGAGAAGATTAAGAGGAGATGCGACAGTAGTATTGAGATATTGAAAGAATTCTCATGTAGTGGAGGAGCTGGACTTGTTCTTTGCCACAGCAGAACAAATGGGCTAAAGCTGGATGGATTTAGGTTGGATATAGTGGAAGAGGTTGTCTTATGATTACTTTTTGTCTGTTTCCTGGCCACAAGTAGTCCTTTCATGGAATTAGGACATCTATAATCTGGACATCTATGCTTTTCCACTTTCAGTTCCAAAAAGAGCATCACTATATACATTCAAAAACTATTCACTGAAATGTGTTGAGTTTCTACTAGCAAAACACCTGAAATCTTCAGCAGGTACCCAAAGGCACAGCAAATATCCAAGGATACTGCGTCGTTGGGTATCTCCATTAACAGGCATGTTCCCCTTTACTGGAGGTCTTTAAAGAGAGGTAAAAAGTTATATATTTGAAATGCTTTAGCTGATTTTGCACTACGAAACTGGACTTGATCTCTGAAGTCCTTTCCAGTTCAAGATTCTGTGAAAATAGTTTTTTTTACTCAGTCATTACCAGTAAAATAGTAAAGCTGGTTTAGCAATATGCCTGGAATTCTCAAACTTACCTAGACATGTAGAGTGGTCCTTATTGTCTGGCACCTTATCTAACGTACCTTGAGTATGAAATTACATCTGGAGGCATTTTGAGATGTGATTGGGTCCAGTATAAAAGAGCTAATGTATTATAGAAATAAGTAGTTTTTAATGTAACACATCTGTAGATGGTTACATGAAATCTATCTTCTTTTGTTTATAGTGGGAAAAGCAGATAATTTTGCATAGACACCATTCTTTTGCATTGTCTTTATTATGGTTATTTCTGATAGCCTCATGAAATATTTCACGATTTTCTTCCTCCAATATATCTACTGGTGATTTGTTGATATTTTAAAAAGCTTATTTTCTGAGCCTAAAGCTAGATAAGATAGATGTGCCTTTATTCCCAGTAGTGTTTCCAGTGTGTTTAAGCTTTAAAATTGAATCATATATCATGGATATTGATATCTGTGGAACAATCGCAATAGTTGGATTTTAAGATATAATGATTTAGGTAGTGTTGGAATGAGTTTGATCTTTAGATATTCATTAATAAATAGAATTAGTGCTCTGTTTTAATCTGTAGGCATATTTGGAATGTTGAGAATTTACTATATTCTCACAAAATAGCTGCAAGAGGATGGAGAGAAAACATCTATTAAGTGGCATAGGAATAGTCTCCTATTACACCCACCCATAATCAGCCATTCCCCCCCCCCCCCCCCAAAACAAAGAATGCTTATAGAGGCCACTTGGAAGTTCAGAGGCATTGTTGGAACTGAGAATAATTCTGGATGCTGGCAGCTCTTAACATGCACACTCTCAAATATTTTAGAGGTTGGAAGGCATGTAAATTCTACCTGTTAATGGAGATACCCAATGACACAGTATCCTTGGATATTTGCTGTGCCTTTGTGCATCTGATGAAGATTTCAGGTGTCTTGCTAATAGAAACTCAACACATTTCAGTAAATAGTTTTTGAATGTATATAGTGATGCTCTTTTTTGGAACTGAAAGTGGAAAAGCATAGATGTCCAGATTATAGATGTCCTAATTCCATGAAAGGATTATTTGTGGCCAGGAAACAGACAAAAAGTAATCATTCCAAAGTTATAGCCCACACCAGTCAAGGTTCCAAAGAGTGAAGGTCAGAGTCTAAGGACTGAAGAATAGATCTGTCACATTCAAGTGCAAAGTAACTAATCACACAGGCTTGCAATCAGAGGATGTTACTGCCAGAAATAAGCTAGAAGGGAAGTATGTTATGTTTGAGTATATTGTTATGTCTCCCTTCTTGATGGTGCCTAGCTAACTACATGCCCATTTACAGCCATTCTTTCCTAATAGACACTTCTGCAGTTTTATTGTATGTAATGTTTGTGTGACAATGGTATATAAAGAATAGCAATAGCACATAGACATATATACTGCTTCATGGTGCTTTACAGCCCTCTCTAAGTGGTTTACAGAGTCATCCAGTTACCTCCAACAGTCTAGGGTCCTCATTTTACCAGCTTCAGAAGGATGGAAGACTGAGTCAACCTTGAACTGGTCAGGATTGAACTCCTGGCAGTGGGCAGAGTCAGCCTGCAATACTGCATTCCAACCACTGCGTCACAAGGGCTCCTCAAACAGTAGGGAGAAACAGCAAGGAGGAATACAGTAAAAAACAAAAGGAAGAAAGGATAATCTAGAGAATAACCCCATGGTCTTAATTTAAGTGAAGTGTGTGAACTTGTCATTTTTTACTTAAACAGAAACAGGGTTAATTCCTTATAAATGGTAGAATATCATTTAAGGATGTGACATGGCAATTACCTTGTAGTCATATATCGTGCAAAATAAATAGAACTGATTTTCATGCCTTTTAGAATATACTTACTTTAGTCTTACCCTCCAAAATTAGCATTAATTAGTCTGTTCACTTAAAGAAGCATCAAGTAGGGGGAAAAAAAACATTGACACATCAGGACAACAGATACTGAGCATTAAGACTACGTACCCAAAAAGATTTTGAAGAAGTTCATTGGACGTTGCATGACCATAGCACCTTTCTCCTGCTCATTAAAGAAACATCCTTTTTTTCCTAGACTTCTGTGCCAGCACGAAAAAGTTGCAGCTGCTTTGAATGTTGCATTATGAGCCAACTACATAAAACAATGGAAGTCTGAAAAATGTGGGCTGCTTCATTCAACAGAAACGAGATGTTGTGGTCAGGCAAAGTCCAAATTACTCCTTCCAAATCATTTTATATAGGAGCAGAAACCTGTTTTGTTAATATCACACCTTGAATCCTGGGGCATAAAACACCCAGACGTTGATATTCTTAACCCCAGCAAATATTTAATTTGCACTGAGGCAGTTTATTCAGGAATCCATTTTTCTGCTGGGCTTATTGTTTCTATTTTTATGGTATCTTTTCTGTCAGAACTGGAGCTTCTCTGACACAAAAAGCTATGTACAGCTTTTTTCGAGCACAAAGCTCCCTATCTTCTGAAAGTGCCTCATTATTGATTTGGCTCTTTATTCTATGACAATGAATAAAACTAATGATATATTAACTGAAATATTTTTTTTCTGTCTCTCTCTGTGTACATGTCATTCTTTTGCTGATTAGCAGGCTCTAAGAGCCAATGTTTTGTCTAGCTGGATGATATGCAGGCTTCCTTTTATCTTTTCCTATGATTTGTTGGATTAAACATTCTATAATACATTACATGTGGCTGAATGTGAACAGCTGATCTCTATACATGCACTTCAACCATATATTATCCATCTGTTAATTATTAATGTTCTAATCCTACCATTTCTCAATGAGTTTAAGGTAGTACACAGGAGTAAGGTCTCTCAATTTTATCATCACAACAATCCTGAGAGGTAGGATCATCTAAGAGGCAGAGCCTTGAATGTCACACAGGGAGCTTTGTGGCCAAATGGAAATTGGAACCTAGGATTCCCCATCCCAGTATGACATCTGAACTACTTAGACCACAATGGTTATCATGCCATATTAGAGTTTATTTAGTGAAGTTAATGTACATCTAAAAAATGGTCCAGCTTTCCATATATAAGTTTATTCTTTAATTAACAGCTTTAAACTGAAACCCAAAGAAAGATAAATAGTCTTAATTTGTTTAAAATTGTCTTGAGTAAGTTACAAGGGGAATTCAACTTAATATGATGTCATCACCTATGAATATTGTGCTAAAAATGTAAGTCTTAGAAATTATGTAACTTAATTTGAGGAGCATGTGACACCATCTGTACTTTAAATTATCTAGAGTGTTGATTTTGGATGACAATTTATGCATAATTTCTTGGTGGTGTTATAAAATGAATTACATTTTAAAATTGTAGACAGTGGGAAGTTAAGCTTCATTTGTGAAGATCTCACTCTCCTACACCAGCTGTATTTAAAAAAGCAGCCCTTAGTATTTTAATGTTCTACAAGATTTCAAACATTTTCCTTGAAGTTGGCCAACTGGTATTTCGAGTCAGCGTGGGATAAAGTGTGACATTATATAAATGCTCTGTAGTTTTTCTAGCATTTGATATAATACAGTGGGGATTTCTTCCCAATATACTCAAGGAAAAGTAGGGAGAGAAAAGTGTTAACACTTCTCTTCTGATGTAATCTTTATAATTATCATGCCTGAGATGGATTTCTGGAAATAATAAAGGCTTGAAATGATTTGGCTCTAAAACTAGAGTTGGTGAGTTTTCAGTCAATGACTTTAAAGGCAAATATCTGTTTTTTGAACAGTAACTTTTGTCTTTAGGCTCTGAGACACATAGATTCATTTTTTTAATCTCTTCCTGTTTTTTTCTTCTTCACCTTCTTTTCTTCTTACTTTCTATACGTACCATTATTTCCTTTGATTTCAGAACCAAGTGTGGAATAGTTTAACATTTTCATATTCTATTCTGATTGGAATCACTCATATTAAATCTTAATATGGACTGCTTTGATTATGGTTATTCAAATAAACTATGATTAGACAAGCTTTGGCTTACTGCAGTTGGTAAACCCAGCGTACAAGGGCTATTGTGCTGAAGCACATTGTAGCTCCGACTGTGGAATCTCAAATTTATGTTTTAAGCTAGAATGCGTTATGGATTATCCATATGGTTGGAATATACCATATCAAAAATTAAATAGAATTGTACTTTAAATCTGGATCAAAAATCCATACTTTTTTATTCAAAATAATAGAAAATGGAAATATTAATTGTGGTGGTGGTATCCTGATTAAGGAAATTAAATGGGATATGTCATTAGATTTAGATGTAACACAGTGGTTAAATTACTTGACAGAGAAGGTGCATAGTATTCAACCAGCAATCAGACTAAAAGAAACAAAAAAGTCTTACAATTTAGTTCTGTTTGGGTTTTAAACGAGCTTTGATAGTGTAAATATTTTAAAAATTTGCTTTAAATCTGTACTTAAAAGAACTCAAATGGAAGCAGTAATATTTACAATTTAAGGGTTTTGTGGTGCTATAATTAGCTCCATGATTTATTCTTTATTATGGAATTCAATTTTGGCAGAATTATTATTTCTATAATATTATTTTATATGCTTTGCTCCCCACTAAGCAATTTTTTCTTTCCTTATTTGAAGTTGAATTGCCAAACTTGGTGTTCTTTCCAGTTGCTATCAGTATTTTGGGGAACTCTGGCTTGGGACCAAGATATAATCTGTTGCTGTTGTTTGTAAGTTCCCAAGACCGAGCGTGCTAAAATAGCTTCATTGCTGAGCATTCT
>NW_015389214.1:22976-61632 GCF_001527695.2 Protobothrops mucrosquamatus
TATTATTTTATATGCTTTGCTCCCCACTAAGCAATTTTTTCTTTCCTTATTTGAAGTTGAATTGCCAAACTTGGTGTTCTTTCCAGTTGCTATCAGTATTTTGGGGAACTCTGGCTTGGGACCAAGATATAATCTGTTGCTGTTGTTTGTAAGTTCCCAAGACCGAGCGTGCTAAAATAGCTTCATTGCTGAGCATTCTCGGAAGAATCCTAGCAGCTGAGTGTGCAAAGAGGTCTGAAATTTAGCTCATCGGGATTTGAAAGCGAACATGTTCAGCTTTTTATCCCTATTTCAGCCTGAGCAAATTGCTTCACAGCTTTTTGATTTGAATGAATTAAATAAATCTTGCAAGCAACAGCAGCATTTACACAAAAGTCAGCCCATTTTATCTCACATTTTGCCTTTTGTGGTTTTTTTTAAAATTTTGATCCCTGGCAATCTTAAACCAATTAGACCTATATCTTTGTGGTTTGTTTTTTTTTTAAAAACCAAAGACTTTAAGTTAATCACTAATTTTCAGATCAGTTCAAGAATTGGAACTGGAAGAGGACAAGAATATAAAACTGCAGATATCTGGGAAACAGATAACGTGATAAAATCAACACCATACTGTTACTAAATCTGCTTTAAGACACAAAAATGTAGTAGCAATCACAATCCTGAACAGACAATCTAGGGTCAAAAGATGGTCAACTGGGCACCAGAAAAGCAGCTATAGGGTGTTCTCCAGCAAAAAGTTGCCATACTGGTACTAACCTGCTTACTCCTGGCATGCTATATCTCTGGAGACAAAGCAGGGAGAGACTGACTCCACGGATGCTTCTCTGTGCATAATAGACTCCAGTGGAAGGAAGCAATGGGTTGCCCAATCCAAACTTAAACTATGGAGTTTTTTACTGGGCCACGTTGCCATAACTCTGCCTGCAATTCAAGCTTATCAAATATTTTTTTTATCTTTAAAGGCTAATAAATTGAAGCACTGTATAGGAATACAATATTTTTTTATTAGTTTTCAGACTCAGTTCAGTAGATTATTGAAAACTAAAGTACATTTTTTTTCCTGATGAACTGTTATCATTGCGTGGGGAAAGGTGACTGAAAAATTGACACAACAGCAACAGTGTTTTGCCACTGCTTCCTTCCTAGGCTGAGAGAGAGTAACTGGCTCAGTTGGCTTTGTATCTAAGGAGAGACTAGAATTCACAGTCTCCTGGTTTCTAGCCTGGTACCTTAACCACTGCAACAAACTGACTTTCATAATTATTGAAACCTGGTTCCATTTATACTAGTTATATTAACAAAGTGTTTCCTAAGAATTACCTTCATCTTTACAGATGCATTAAAAAAACTCTCCCTTTTTACGACCCTGTATTATTAAATACAATTTAAAATTTCTATATCTCTGTAACATTTGTACTTATATATGGATATACATATACATACACACACCTCCATTAATACTGGGCATTTCTTCTTAAAAACATAAAATTTTGTATATGCCTTTAATCTTCAATTATTTTACTTAACCATGCTGGTTAAATCATGAAATACAGAGCACATATACTTTATAATATACTTTATACCAGATTTTATGATTTATTATATTATCATCATCATCGATATTCTGGAACGCAAAATTTTTAAGTTATTTTCAGCCCAGTTATTATCTTATAAAGTAAGTTTCTGGTAGCAGTTAAAGTGTCTAAAAATTAAGACATGCATTATTGTCTTTAATAAGTTGGAAAAAAATTAAATGATTTGATCACAAGCCTAATATCAGAGAATACCAATATCATTTTGCGTGCATAAAAGGCATACCTCAAATTCATATATTCTGTACTCACGATGAATTTCTGTTTTGGTCTAATGGTTTTTTGCAGGTGCTCTGGGAAAAAGAACAAGATTTCAGGAAAAATATGTAGCCCAACTGATACTAGCTGTTCAGAGGAAAGATAACATCCTCCTTCCTTACCGAGAACTTAGTCCAGCACCTACTCCACTGGAAGATTTAACTAAGGTATTGAAATGAAACAAAAATACTATCTTTTGGAAGGCTCTGCCTTTGTGTGGGTTGTCATTTGTTTTCTGAGTAGATATCACCTTCAAGTACAGTTTTGTTTTCCCCATCCTTTAATTAACTACTATTTAATTGCCTATGAGATTAAGTCTGTTCTGCACATGGAAATAAGTATGAATTTGTTTGCATCTGTTTCTATGTCCCCTCACCTTCTAAGTCAGTAGTTCTCAACCTTTTTAATGCCGCGACCCCAACCGGTCGTAAGTCGAGGACTAAACCAGTTGTAAGTCGAGGACTAAACCGGTCGTAAATCGAGGACTAAACCGGTCGTAAGTCGAGGACTACCCAACCGGTCGTAAGTTGAGGACTTTCCCTGCCCAGGAGTGCTGCGCATGTGTGGTTCCGCCCCCTCCGCCGGCCGAGGCGTAGCTGGCAAGCGGCAGAGACGGAGCAGGCCGACCACCAGCTGGCCCAGCCCAAGGGACGTAAGGCACCCGCCGGAAAAGGGGGGAAAAATGGCGGACAAAAAAAATGGCGGACAACCTTGCTTGGCGACCCCCATGAAATGGTCGATCGACCCCAAATGGGGTCCCGACCCACAGGTTGAGAACCACTGTTCTAAGTGACTTACATTTCATTAAAATGGACAGTTAAATCAACAATAATATACATGTATCAGGCACCTTAAACCAACCTCCATTCAAATAAGACCCCAGTCAAGATTTCCTTTCTATACAGAATTCAGCTTCAGAGGAACTGTGTTCATCACGGCCACAAGTGGAAAGAAAAATCCTATCTATCCCCTGCTGAATTTCCAATAATTATTGTACACACAGTTGCTATGTATTGAAAGGAGAGAAGGATATATATTACAAAGGACAAAAATGTAGTAAAGGGCCTTCCAATAAAGTTTATTTGTGGCAATAGGATCTTTCTTGAGAGAAACTCTTCATAAGTTTTCAAGAAAACTCTCCTAAAGACTTCATATTAAACTTCTGGTGATTGACCTCATATAAAGGGTTGGTAAGACAAAGAAGTCCCTTGAAAAATAAGAAGTCGGTGTCGGGACCACAAGACAGTCGTAAGGATCAAGAACGAATTTAGTAGAAGTTGTGTCAACGAGAACACGATCGGTTCTCTTAGGAAGAGATATCGAATCAGTTCTCCTCTATTTATGTTCTTGGCAAAGCTAAAATCAAATGCTGCTGTTCAAGATATTTTTTATGTTATTACTGCAACTTCCAAACAGATGAACAACTTTAGATGTAATTTATCACTTGTGTATTTTCCCCCACAGAATTATACTTTAGATGATGACACCATACTAAATGAAATAAAGTTTGAAGAATCTCATCAGAACCAGATGCCTGACCTCTGTGCAGAAGAACTTGCTGTAATCCTTGGAATTTGGTAAGATGATAAACTTGGTTCCATCATTGTCACTGCCCGGTTATAGCAAAAAAGCAAAGGTAGTCAGGCTGATTTTAAGAAAAGGCTAAAACACACATCAAAGTAATATCTCTACTGAGCAAGCACAGACAGTGTATTAGCTTTTGAATTCTCTAAAATCTCTTAAATTATATGTGATATAAGTAATATAAAAATGTTGGGTACGTCCATGTGTGTGGTTTAACGGAAGAAGCTGATGATGAAGCCATCGGATGTGGGAGGAACTGAAAACATTAACTTACGTTAGATGCTGCTCTGAATCCAGAATGACTGGAACAAGGAATAATGACCTATTTTTGAAGAGACAAATAGGAGGTTCGGCTCTTTAACAATCATGTGCAGAAGATGATATTTTGAGAGTTGGCACATATTTTGTCAATATAGTCTTGTGCACAAGTTACTAAGTGGTAAGAGCAATGGAACCTAGGTTCAAAGCTATCTTCTCTGTGGATGTTTTACTGGATGACTTTTGTGTTTGATGTGGAAAAAATGGGAGTGCTATCTATACCACCTTGAATTTCTGTAGGAAAGGCAAGATAGCAGGAACAAAACTAAACAAATAAATTAGTTTTGGTAGCTTTGTTATAGCCTCTAGTTCAGGGGTAGGCAACCTTGGCTCTTTTATGACTCGTGGACTTCAACTCCAAGAATTCCTGAGCCAGCATGGCTCAGCTTGGAAATCTCTCCCTTTCCTCTCAGCGTGGCTGGCTCAGGAATTCTGGGAGTTGAAGTCCACGAGTCATAAAAGAGCCAAGATTGCCTACCCCTGCTCTAGTTTGAGTCTCTAGTTAACCATCTGTAAGGATTGCAAGCTTAGTACTAGCACGCACACACACAAACACACACAGACATGTTCTTTCCCAAATGCTTAGCTGAATAGAGCTGAATGTCTGGAATTTCAGAAAGCTACATGAATAAAAATGTGTTCTTTTTTTTTTTTAACAGTATAGACTTTCAGAAAAACAATCCTGTCCATAAACTCACAGAAGAGGAGCTACTTGCTTTTACATCAGTAAGCAACTGAACAATTTTTTTTCTTTTAAAAATGTTTTCATGTGTTTATTGAATGGATCACATGTTGACTTGCCTGCTGTTTCTCAGAGAAGGAGCTTTTATGTACATGGGGAATATTATATAGAAAGAAGCAAAGACCTACCTAATCCATTTTCTGGCTCCTATCCAGGTGCACATAGAAAATCCACAAACAGGACATAAGTGTGCTACTTCCCTTCCATTCATATTTTCTAGCAATTAATATCAAGAGGCTTATTGCCTTTATCCCTGGAGATAATATATTCATAGCCTTATTCTGTATACATTTGTCTTGCCCCCTTTTTGGTCCCAGGAAATCTTACAGAAACATATTCCACGTGTCTGCTGTACTCTGTAGGAAGATGTTTGATTGATTTAATTTGTCCTAAACCTTCCGTATAATTTCACATGCTTCACTTGTGCCCCATTTGTTTTTATAGCAAGAGCTGATTTAGCCATAATGATGTGAGGTGCCCTTTTCTATATCTCCTCCAATTCCGTAATATTCTTTTTGAGATTTAGTGACTAGAATAGTATAAACAGTGCCCCCAACATACATAATCAAAAATGCTTCTATATAACCTTTTTTGCTAGGACTTAAATTGCATTACTGCCGTAAATGCCTATATTTCTGCTCCATGTATTTCATTAAACTGGTTTAAGCTGACTTTGAGTGATATAGTTGTATTGTTATCAGTTATCTTATACAAACAACTTTTGGTGCTTTGCATTTTGTTATGGGTTACACAGAAGGAAACAGATTGCCTGGTGCATAGAAGGTTATCTAAAGTAATAAAATGGCCAATCTTGCGACTTTGGGGCAAACAGTTGAATAATGTATGAGAATCAAAAATGGGAAAGTAAGAATAATGGTTGAATAATGAAAGTAGAAAGCATTTTTACTGTATTGACTATGATACCACAATTGTATGATTTTGGTAATTGTCATCTCATACAATTGTTTTGAATAAATTACTGTAGTTCAGCCCTTGAATCCCTGCTGGCTAAGAGTACAGATTATGATAAACCGTAGGCATTGATCGACAACTGCTGAATTAAAACTATTCTGGTCAATAAAATATAGTCCATGCCTTCACAAAGTGTTTCTTAGGATCATTTTGACGTGCTTCCAAATCCATTTTATAAGTGATGCAAGGCAGTTGTTGATGGTACAAATTTTATGTCTAGTTTCATTTTTTTGGATTTCCCAGAAAATAATAAAATATTAATAGAATGTAAGTATTTATTAATATGTCTAATATGTTAGAATACGTTACATGTAGTCCTTAACTTACAACAATAATTGAGCCTGCAATTAAGTATTGTGGTCATTAAATGGGTTTTACAACTTTTTTGTGATAGTTGTTAAGCGAATGCAGCAGTCGTTAAGTGAAAACAGTAGTTGTTAAGTGAACATGGAGATCGTTAAGTGAATCTGTTTTATTCATTGGATGATTTTTGCTGGAAACTAGGACTACTGAAATCCAGCAAAAAATGTCAAAAATCATAGTCATGCAACCGCAGGATGTTACAAACGACTGTAAAGGTGAGCTGGTTGCTAAGCACCCAAAATGCGATCACATGACGGGGTGTTTGCAGCCATCGGATCTTTGAAATTGGATCTTAAGCTCCTTTTGAGGGATCCATTGTAACTTTGAATGGCCTCTAAGTGAGCAGTCTTAAATTGAGGACTCTCCTTATTTTCAGAAATTCTCAAGTTAAAAAATGTTTATTTTCATGATTAAAATCTAGAAATAGGTAGAGCAGGCTTCCCTGGCTACATTCTTTCCAGAAAGTGGAGATTGAAGTTTAAGATAATGGGGAGCAGGAGACTGGGGAAGATGGATTTAATTTTTTGAAGAATTCCTGAGTCAAATTTCTCTTTGTCTGAATTTCTATCCTCTTGTTATCCTTTTATTACTCCAGGATGTGTAGGTAGGCTGTTTGTAAAATAGATAAAAACAAATAAAATATCAAGAGCATCAAAGGTGATTAGGGGACTGGATGCTAAAACATATAAGGAACGGTTGCTGGAATTGGGTATGTCTAGTTTAATGAAGAGAAGGACGAGGAGTGACACGATAGCGGTGTTCCAATATCTCAGGGGCTGCCACAAAGAAGAGGGAGTCAAGCTATTCTCCAAAGCGCCTGAAGGCAGGACAAGAAGCAACAGATGGAAACTGATCAAAGAGAGAAGCAACCTAGAACTAAGGAGAAATTTCCTGACAGTTAGAACAATTAATCAGTGGAACAACCTGTCCCCAGAACATATGAATCCCTTCTTCCCAGATATACTACTCCTTATTATACTAAGAAGGCCTGATTAAGAATCTGGATTTATGGAGACTTGGTTGAATTTGGTACTTCAAGTCTTTTAGATTCGAGAACTGCCATTGGGACAGTCAGCAGAGAAGAACTGTAATCACTATGTGCATTTAGTGGCTGAAGGGCAGCTTTGAACTATGTTCTGCCTCTTGTTTTTTATTTTCTTGAAGTCATTTATGTTTTTGGTTGGGGCAAATAAACTGTAAAGGAAGCAAGTGGAAGAGTTTAGTCTGCCATCTGGTGGCTGATTCTTAAAAAAAAAATAGCACTGTACAGTAGTGTCATTTGAACTGCTTCATTTCCAAAGTTTAAGTATTCATGGTTTACAGGTTGCTAAGAATGGACCATAATATTCATTGATAGGTTTAATGCTGAATATTTATGATTTGAATGTGTTTTATGATAGAAATCAGTGAAAATATTTTTAAAGTGTCATACCTTTGGGTAAATTTTCTAACTCTTAATGCAATTCCGAACATTTGTCTCAGCCGCAAAAGTAGAGTTAAAATTTCAAGCCCTGAGGTAACTTTTTGTGAAGAGCTACTTCCACATTTGTCAGTGATCATTTGCTTGGTTTATATATAAAAAAACTAAATATGGAAGGAGTATTGGTCAATGAAGTTAATGTCATGTTTGACCTCCTCTCCTCAATCAACATGTACATTGTTATGTGTATGTGTGAGCAGGCATCTTCTCAGCCTACATGTGGATTCTTAAATCTGCAGGCTGGTTAGATGGTTGTCATACATTCATCAGATATCTGCTTAAATATAGTTATTCTCAAGAAAGGAGACCTTTCCCAGTACATTGAAGTAATCTTAGCATTGGCATTTTAGGTCAGAGTCCTAATAATCATCTTTCATCTCAGAAATTCCTGGTCAAGGAGTCTAGTGCATTTTTTGGAGCCCACTGCATTTTAAAAAATGCATTTGTGTGAATGCGTTGAATGCCTTCAGTTGAAAACAGGGTGTTAGGTATTTACAGGGTATTATGTATTCTGGATTCTTGTTTAAAAAACTTGTTATCATCTGTGCTGTCTCCATAGTTGTTCTCGGTGACTTAAAGCAATCAGAAACCTCAGCAGAACTATAGCATTCTAAAAAAATTAATCAATTTCTGTTAAAAATATGTATGTGCCCTTAATATCGACCATTTGTTCAGCGACTGGTCTAAGCACTGAAAAAGGAGACTTATGACTGGCCCTCAAAGGTTTGGCTGTCACAACACTCTTACGCAATTTGGGCGCTTGGCAACAGGCTCAGGCTTATGTTGGTTGCAGTGTCCCATAGTGATATGACTTTTGCAACTTTCCCTACCAGATTCACACAAGCAAAGTCAATGGGGAAGCCAACAGGGAAGGTTGCAGTCATTACAATAAGTTGCTCACACCCCTTCTTGCCTGGTACCAGCCACCTCTGTTTGCACTCATGCATTCTAGCTTACCTGCCTGCCTGCTGGCCTGCTTCCAAGGCATCTGGAACTCATTTAACAACCCAGAACCTCGCTCAGTAACAGTCATGTGTCATCACACTTTACAATCACATTGCTTAGTGATAAAAAATTCCAATCCCTATTACTGT
The DNA here is from genome assembly GCF_001527695.2 of Protobothrops mucrosquamatus. NCBI lineage: Eukaryota > Metazoa > Chordata > Lepidosauria > Squamata > Viperidae > Protobothrops > Protobothrops mucrosquamatus. Next base: position 31,380 of record NW_015389214.1, read on the forward strand.
CATTAACTGAGGACTGCCTATATACCCATTTCTTGCTTCAATTGTACACAGATAGTCTCAATTCATACTAAAAATCCTCAATGGAGACTTTCTGGAATTACATTCATGTTCAAGAATAATCTTTCCCAAGCTCTGCATTACAGATATTTTGGATTATAGCTCCAGAAGTACAGTCTTACCTACCTGACTCTGATTTTCTGAAAGATGCTAAGTACAACTTCTTGGACTGTGTACAGGGTTCTTACTTTAGCCACAGTTTAAAACCAATATAAGGCACATTCAAGGACAGCCTTAACAGATGGACTTTTGACAAGACTAGAATACCACTGTCACCATCATAGCTGCTTTTGCAGTTGCCCTGCACTTCAAAAATAGCTTGCTTTGGGAACCTCTGAGCTAATAAAGGAGTTAGCTCAAAGCGGCTAGAAGTGAAAATGCAGTTGTCAAGTTTAATAATTAATATTAGACTTTTCTGCAGTTTCTAGAGCGTTAGACTATGGAGAAGGGGGTGGAAGTTGCTCTTTTGGATAAATTCTCTTTTTCAAATTACAAGTTGCAAATATTTGCTCCTCAAATATTTTCAACTTACAGAAGAAGCATGTAATCACCCTACATTGAAATACTTTTTCTGTTCATCTTTTGCTGCTTGCCTCCATTTGTTGGGAGGAAAGTAAGAAAACATTACAAAATGGGAAAAACAGGATTAATTTGATCGAGGAAATGGCATACTGTCAAAAGCCTGGTTTGAAGGTGAACCAGATGTCAACGCATGCTCTGCATTCCACTCTTGTTTATCCTTATTTCTTATAAGTGCTCAGAACATGTTGACGTAAAGAAAGGAGAAAGTTCATTTCATCTTTTTTCTCACCTCTGCACCTCATCTGATCTAACACATCTCATAATTTCCCCCATGGCTCTGGCTTTGAAGCTTGAATTATTTATTATAGGCAAGCTAGAAGGAAAATGGTTTAAGGTTGATTCCAAAGAATCATGAACAAATTAGTTTTTAGTGCTGTTGTGAAAGAGTTTGCATAAGCATTTTATTTACCCTGACACAAGTATATTGCCTAAGTAGAAGCATCTAGGTGAGTTGGCTTGATTTTGAAAAATCAAACTTTATATAAAACTTTAAAAAATGTTGAACTTTGTTATTCCTTAAATGGGAGATGATTAGGAAGTACCAGATCTGTAGTCTAGTAAGACACTCACTAAAAAAAAGATGATGGCAATCATTTTTGGATTCTTGCAGAGAAAATTATATGTCCATGAATTAAGCTCGATTAAGAGGAGATAGTAATGCTATTTAAAAGAGAATAATCTGTGGAAGTTCTTTTGCGATAGAATTCAGATGTGACTTATTTAATTCTTCTAGGTCAGCAAGATAAACTATATATTATTATATTTCTTTGTGTAGTTTACAATCATATTCAAGATATCCTGAATTAAAAGTTATTCAGAAAATATAACAATCTATTCCCTGCAAAGTTGATATAATATGGATTGTTTAATATAAAGTGTTCTACTATAGTAAATTTTATGAAGGCGGGACCGGTAAACCTTATCTATCATCTTTGCATTATGTTTGTTTATGCTTTATTTCCTTCATCTTTGTTATATTTTGTTCTATATGCTGTGCCAGTAAAAAAATGGTGGTTTTATACTCTATAAACCTTAGCAGTAGAATATTTTGGTATGTGAAATAAGAGCTCCTCAGATGAAACTTACCCTCCCTCTTTTTTTTTTTTTTTTTTCCATCTCAGTGCTATTTTTTCTGGCAGCCTTGTTAACAACTGGGTGGTGAGTGCCCAAAGAGATTGTCTCAATTGCTTGTCTTTGGCCAGCTGTATTTTCTGTGAGTCATTTGATCATGAGGACCGAGTTTTTTATGGCACAAAAGCAGGATTACAACAGATTGATGTTTGATCTGGCATATGATTTTAGAATACTGAAACAGTTTGTTGTATAACATGTCTGTTTTTCAATTTTTCATCTTAGTTTACCTAACCTGCTGTGAAACTATAAGCTTATATGTCCTGTCTTGAAAATTGACATCTCACTGGGATATGTGAGACTGAATCACATATTTATTATTTTACCAAATTACCATTGGTAGTCTATCATCCATCAAATAGTCAATTATTTCAATAATTGAGCAAAATAAAGTTCATCTAGGGGATATATTTCTTCATATTGAGATTTTTTTTTTAAACTGACAAATGAATATGATGATGGGTCCACAACGTATCAATTCATCTTCCTAACTTTGTCTTTAATTCCATTACCCGTATTATTACTGTGCATCACTGAAACAAGGAATATTTTGCTAGAGCTACTGCGTGAAGTAGCAGAGTTGTGTATTGTACTTCAGTGAGTGGGCAATAACTGCTTTCAACATGGGGAATAATTAGCGCAAAATTAAAATTAAGGGCTTTATCATATACGTAAGCAAACGAAGGAAGAAAAAGGTTGTTAGCTTGAATTTCCATTACAGCTCACATTTCTAATCCTTCCAGTACTAGAGCCAGAAAATGGCAAATGTGGGGGGAAACAGGATATGCTAGGTAAGGAATTGATTGATTATGGGCGGTCAAATCAGTGTTGAGCCTTAGTGACAGAAGCTGTGAAAATGAAAAGATAAAACTTACTTTATATCAGGAAATCTCAGTTGGTTATGGATAGTTTGTAAAATACCATAGAAACGGGCATTTCTAGCTTCACACTTTGGGGGGGAAAAAGAAAAGACTTAAACCTCTTGAGATTGGTGTTGGAAGAAACAATGTCTGAATAATATCTCCATTTGAATTTAATAGATTTTTGTGATAGTGTTGGGGAGATTGAACAGAGCTACAGTTATATTAGGAAGCTTAAAGTCACAATGTTCTAGTACAAAAAATAGATTTAAATAGTGACAAAATTATTATGCTTAGTTTGAGGCCTTTTCTTGGCAGTTTCCTGAAAAGCACTGAATTTCCTATGCAAATTCCACTGCTATTGGCTTAGAAACTAGCATCTCTTCTATCTAGGTCACAGTAACCTGCAAGACAGTAGAGTATATGTGGTAAGGAGTATGTGTTTTGTGTGGAACTAGTCATTGTATTCAGTTTGTGCCTTACTAAGGAAGAAAGTCCTTTCCACCGAATTTATAGACCCATTTAGTATTTATATGTTGTCACCGAGAAAAATTACATGGATTTAACCATGGATTCATCAGAAGTGGTACTTCAGTTAAAGGGGAACTTTACTTTTCACAGTAAATAAAAATAAAAATAAAAACTTACATGGAAATTAGTATGCTGTAAATCATAGTTGCATAGCTATTGTGTGTGGGGGCCCATAATGTGTTGTCAGAAAAGTACAGCTAGGAAGGCCTAATGTGCCTTTGTTATCTTCCTCTAGTTCTGTTCCTTGGTCTCACAATTTCCTTCAGTACTACTTCCAGCTTATCTCAAATATGTCTCCCACCCTTTTAAATAAACTGACACTCTCCCCTATTAAAAAACCATAGATTCCTATCACGCAAGTCCTCTTTCAATGAGACAATGGATAAAATTATGATGATAAATAATTATAAATGCAAGGAGGAGATATGGCTTGCACTAAAAGTTTACAATTAGAGGTTTAACGTGAAATATGGCTGATTTCCTTGGAATGCATATGTGTGTAGATTTTTCCAGTTGGCTGTCTGCAAGATACACAATGAGAACCTTCTGTCTATATTTCAGAAAATACCACTTAATTTTAATAGTTTTAATATGATACCGTTTTCTTTCTAAATGCATAGCTTCGTTATTTTATCAGTAAATTCACGAAAGAATAAATCTTACATTAGTACTTGAATGGCATTCTATCAGACATTGTTGCTGTGCTGCCAGCTATTATCTGAAATTCCCTGAACACTGACACTGAGAAGTTAAGCCCTTTTCATAATATTCCAAATTCCTGATTTATGGATATTGAGATGAGGCATTCAGAAATACATACTCATGTACTATTATGTGGTATGGAAGCTTATATACGTGCCTGGTTTTAGGACCTAGTTCAAGCTAAATACCTAATTGAGCATAAGGACAGTGTTTGAATCAAACAAAATTGAAACAGTTTTCAACACCAGACAGAATAAATAATATGTTTGGAATAAGGTGCATGTGAGCAGCATGACTCTCTTCCAGTTGAAGTGAAAAGGGAAGTCCTGTTTTATGTTTAATTCATTACTAAAAACCGTTTTTAAGGCAAAATAGTAAAGCAGGCTCTTTTTTATGTAAAAAAGGCTAATTGCATATTTCTTTTGATTAAGTAAATATTTGATTAAGTAGATAAGTATTGAAATCTGTTCAAATATGTCCATTCTTAGTAGTCTAGATTTTGTACTAGTTAGCTGAGAAATAAAATAAAAATACCTGCAGTGGCCCTTTAGCTTCTGTCAATGCCCATAAATGGGGTATGGATCTGGCTGCCTAGGAAGGATTTTAGAAGTCCTTGAAAGAAAACATCCTAATGATTATTGAAATAAGCAATGATTATTTCAAAGATTGTCAATAGTGATAAAGTTTCTGAGCTTGACTTCTGCTGAGTTCATAGCCACATCTATTGAGTTTTCTTGACAATAGTACAGAAGTATTTGTCATTGCCTTCTCCCTCGTTGTTTTACATTGTGAGCCGAATAATGAATCTGTACAATCTGTACATAAGAACAAAGGCATCTATCTACTTATGAACTAGGAGTAATTCAGCATCATTTTGAAAAGTTCTGTGTTGGAGTGGGATATTAGATGCATGTGGAAGATCCGCATACTTAGGCAGTGAATTAGAATGAAAAATACTTGGCTGCCATAAATTTAAGATGTATATAGGTTAAGCCCATCATGGCTTACCCGTATGCATTTAAATATGGTAACAAAAGAAAGCCATTTCAGAAGGCTTGGGTTTGTTTGTTTTAAAAATAGACACAAACAAATCAGTATTTACATTTTGATTTTTACCACCCACTGGAGCACAAAATGGGAGTGATCAGAACTCTCCACCACCGGGCTGAAGGTTTGCCTACCAGCAAAGAGCAAAAATAAAAAGAACTAAAACGCATCAAGGAAGCCCTCAGAATCTGTGGCAATCCTAACTGGGCCTTTAACAAATCCAGAAAAAGATCCAGCAGGAGCTACTCCATAATAGACAAAGAAAAGAACAACAAGCAAAGCAACGTTCTCATTCCATACATTGCAGGAATATCTGAAAAGCTCAGGAGGATTTTCAACCAACACAACATACGTGCACACATTAAACCCAAGAGCAATGTGATATATGCAGTGTAATGCAGTGAGAATGTGCAGATCTGAACATTGGGAAAACAAAACAACCACTTCACAAACGCATGGCACAACATAGGAGAACAAATCCATCAAAACAAAATTCAGCAGTCATCTGCATCTGAAAGACAAAGGTCATTCTTTTGAAGATAGCAAAGTTCACATTCTGGACAGAGGACCACTGGTTTGAAAGAGGGGTCAAAGAGATCATCTATGTTAAAATTGAGCAATTCTCTCTCAACAAAAGGGGAGGGATAAGATACCATCTGTCTCCTGTTTACAACACAATCCTTTCAGCAGTCCCAAGAAGGTTCCACACCCATTTGCACTTTGATTCAGGTGATCCTGAGGGTGTAGATAAACCCCCCTCAATGGCCCTCAGAGCTAACTTGAGAGTCTAACAACTGACCTTCAGAATAGTAACAACCAGAAGACTGCAAGGAAAATAAATACTTCCATACTCCACCATTCAGTCAGAACTGAAGAGGCTTCTTAGATGAGAAGCAAAATGTGTTTTCAAAGAAAAAAAACCCAAGAAAGTCCAGTCATCTTTTAAACAAACTGACATTTGGCACATTTGCGATGATTAAAAGCAGAAGCAAAACAAACAAGGTTTGGATCTCTTCTGTGACTGCAAATATGCAGGTACTAACTAGTCAGAAGGGAAATTTTATTTAATTCTAATCAGTTGTCATTCTTCTGTATGGGTTCAATCAAGACTTTTTTTCCCCAAGGATCCATATTTTTAAAAAATCTATACACAAGTATGGTCAATTAATTATTCAACTATGCATAGAACAACGATTTTGCTTCCTGGACACTTTGGGGTGTATCTTACAGATTTTTGGCTGCATGAAAATAACCTGTAATTTACCATTTTACCACATACCATTTTATAGAAATCTTCTGTTTTTACACAATGGTAATGTAGGGGGTACCCATAGGCTATGTTGCACGTATGAAAGAAACATACAAAAATACAGAATTGTTGTTGAAGCACATCCTGTACAACTGGAATATCTGCAGAGATCCAAAAGTAGTGACTCGAAATAAAGAATAAGCAAACAGTGAAAAAATGTTTTTGCTTTCTGGAGGCTATCTCAATACTTGAGCCTGTGAAATCAGATCCTCCAAGCCTGCAAGCTACCCTCAGCTCCTTCTACCACTCCACCATCTAACAAGCTACAGTCCTTTTTTTTAACAGATTATGGTTCTACTCAATGATACATTCCTCTGATCTTGAGCCTTTTTCATCCAATTTGGGGTGGTGGTGGTTGCATGGATGGAAAATTACCTTGAGATTCTCACACTTGCAGAGACCCTGAATCTTGTTTCTGTACAGTGTGGAAAGCAGATTTCTTAATTCTGTAATACGCAATGGATACTGGACTGTCCCCACAAGGCAACATGTCTCGCACAGGAACAATAGTTCTCACTAAATGTGCCATTTTACTCAGCAGAGCCCTCCCCTACACATCCTCAGCTTGTTCATTATTACTAAAGACAGTTGCAGGATGCTCAGAAATTGATCGGATATACTGAGCCCTAAATTATGTGCTTCTTCATCTTCACACTGGAGGGAGTAGCAGGCAGGGAGAGGATGACCATATAGGGTAAGAAAGCTGCAGGTCATTGGGAAATTGAGTGGGATCAGTATCAGATCTGCATATTTGTGAAATGTGGCATGCTCAAAGCATCAGGTCAAAACCCACAGATACGTGGAGCTGAATATTGTGAATAATGAGTTCAAGTCTATATTTATCAACCATAGATTCAGGAAACCTGTGTGTATACACCAATTTCATTTGGATAACTTTACAAATGGAACTGTTTATTGAAAAAATTGCCTTTAAAAAAACAAATAGGTCGTTAATCTGAAAATACTAGAAATACGTATTTTCTATCTATGTAGATGCAGATATTTTTAAACAGTTCCTCTTGGACATTTTTTTTTTTTTTTTTGCAGTCCCGGAATAGCAAGGCCCTTTAGTCTAATCCAGTGAGGCAATTCTTATGATTTATTTTTAATGATGTAATGTTAGAAGTCTGGCACAGTGGCTATAAGATTAGATAAAGCAAAATCTGGAAAAGCACTGTTTCTAATTAAACTGTCCCTTTGTGCAGATTAGGCTGGAGACTTAGCCTGTGTTTGCTTTTTAGCATTGAACAAGCCAGTTGTAGCAAATTGCATGCAGCTCCTGCTGTATAAAAAAGCTGTTTCAATAGTGCAGGAGCATGGCTTTAGAGGCAGAAATAGCAGCATAGTCTGATTGAATGTTAGCAACATTTATCTTCGGGGGAAAAATAAGATTGAAGAATGCCCTTTTTCTTCTAGCACTGATATTATTAAGACTTGCTCTGCCACACTACAAAAATCTTGAGTTCTAGGAGAACCCACTGAAAAGAGCTGCTCTAACTTATAATCCTCTGCAGGAAAAATGATAACATTGTATCTGTAATATTTTCTAATAAACATGGACCTTAAGCCACTGTCTTGCTTGATTAATTTAGTTAAATTGTGTCAATCTCGTAGAAGTCAGAACTAGGGCTAATTACATATTTTCTCCATGGCTCTATCATATTTCTATTAACTATCTGAATGGAACCAATAAAGGAGATATATTTGTAGCTCAGGGTTGATATGAGGGGACTTTGGTCCTCTCTGAGCTTGGTTGTTTTCTTGCAGACGCTTCATTACTCAAACTAGGTAACATCATCAGTGCTGAATGGAGCTCAATTTTTCACTTGATTCCATCTTTTAAAATGTCGAATTTTCATATTATATTAAATTATATCTGTTAACAATACAAAAGCCCAAATTATAGTTTTTAATATTCGTTCCCTTCTAATTTATTTCCAGATGTGTCTTGTGAAATAGTATATTGCTATGTATTCACAAATTAGCTCTGAAGACATAAATCTTTAACTAATGGCAATTGCTGTATTTATTTCTGAGGAATGTATAAAATCTGTATAGTTAGTGAAAATACCAAATTCCCATATTCTTAGAATAGAATGGAGCTGGAAGTGACCATGGAGGTCTTCTAGTCCAGCCCCCTGCTCAAGAAGGAGAACCTATACCATTTCAGACAAGTGACTGTCTAGTCCAGGGGTAGGCAACCTTGGCTCTTTTATGACTCGTGGACTTCAACTCCCAGAATTCCCGAGCCAGCCATGCTGGCTCAGGAATTCTGGGAGTTGAAGTCCACGAGTCATAAAAGAGCCAAGGTTGCCTATCCCTGGTCTAGTCTCTTCTTAATATTTATTTCCAAAGCTCTTACATGTGAGTTCTTTGGTAATGTAAATTAATTTTTTAAAAAATAATTTACTCTAACCTAAAGATAGTTAAAGTAATAGAAGAACTGTATGTATGTTTTCAGTATTTATATACTATCCAATAATAAATGTTCCTTAAATAATTTAGACACACGATAACTTGCTCAGGACAAAAGAAAAAGCCTGGGGAAATAGGAAATATCCTGGGAATCCAGAGAGGCTATGGGGAGCTCTCTTATTTGTTTTGTCTTTTGATCAGTTAATGTTTCGTGACTGCTCATAGCAACTATGGCTACCATTTTGTGAATGAAACCTGCTCTCAGAATTCCAGTTACATTTCCTGGTTTAGTCTGCAAAGCATTTTAAATATTTAGTTGAAGAGGATACACACTGCTGGAAGACTAAAAGTTGATAGAAAGTCATACAGTCATGATAGAATGATATAATGGTGTAACTTCAGTTGAATCCTTGGATCGAGCTTGACCACTAGAGAGCAGTAGGCAGCAACAAACAACCAGCCATTGATACATAGATTGTTGAGAGCATTCTATGGTCCAGCACACAATCCTTTCTGTTTACAGAGATAAAGAGAGATAAAGAAGCAGAACATTTATGACGTACAGAAGATGGTCTATTTTAAAAAGTCTTATTTTTCTTTAAAAAGGTGCTTAATTCCAAATAAAAGAAAAGTTATTAAAGTTGGATTAAAGATACATCCATTGAGGCTAGATTCCAAAATCAGTTATTGCATCACAGTATAGGTACCTATTTCCTCAATTCCAGAGCTTGTTGTGATAAAGCTGGGAAGTCTTGATCTACTTTGAATCTGGCAGTGGCAGAGAATTTGTACATCTCAGAATGCCCCCTGGGATCCTACAAGATTTAAGATACAAAATAACTTAAATATTCCCAGTTTTAACAATCGTTTGGGGAAAAGAACAATCTGGAGCTTGTTGGATTAGCTTCTTCGTGACTGATGGTTTTGGCCAGTAAATTCTTCCTCAGTACAGATGCATGTAAAGATGAATAGGATTAGTTTTCCAGATGAAATAATTCATAATAATCTTCTCTTATTCATTAACAGAGGCCTCTGCCTCTACTTGATATGTTAACTTGGCTGTCATCCTGCTGTCTAGATCAGGGCTTTTCAACCAGTGGTACGGGTACCACCTGTGGTACATTGGCACCTGGCAGGTGGTACGCGACCATCCTAGAAAAGGGGTAGCGGGGGAAGGGAATGAGCTGAACTGTGGCAGCACCACACAAGCCTGAGTGAGAGCCGGCTGGAGCTGCAGGGCTGTCAGGGCTCAGTGGAAGCACCAGGATCAGCGCCAGGCTCCACTGGAGCTCGGCGCTGATCCTGGTGCTTCTGCTGAGCCCAGAAGAAGCACCGATCAGCTGGAATGTTGCAGCATCTCCAGGTTCTTGTGGTTTACATTCAGATGCTTGGCAACTGATTCATATTTATGACGGTCACAGTGTCCCAAGATCTTGTGAAGTGACCAAAACCTGATGCAACCACCCAGCAGACAGGGGAAATAAAAACCAAATACCCCCCCACCCCACTCACACAGCCAATCCTCAACAGAAATGCTCACAACAATGAAAACCTCGGACAGGAGCAAGAGCGCCACCGGGTGGGCAGACAGGTGTCATCCTTGGCTGGGGCTTGGGGGGCACTTTTTTCAGTGCCATTGTAACTTCAAAGAGTCACTAAGCGAACTGTTGTAAGTCGAGGACTACCTGTACTTTATCACTTTTTTCCTTTTTGGGGGGGGTCATCAAGTTTTTGACACCTTGCTAGGCGACTGGTAGTACTCGGATATTGCCATATCCTAAAAGTGGTACAATGGGTGAAAAGGTTGAAAAACCCTGGTCTAGATTAATACTTCTCTACCTCTTACAAAATCTATTAAAAGATAATTAGAAGACCTAAACCAGTCTAGATACATGATCATATATTTCCCCTTTTTAAAAAGTTGAAAAGTTTGAAATAATTTTTCAAGACTTTCCTGTCCAATCCATCAGAATCCTAGGCATGGCAATCAAATATAGTGCACATTATCCTCCAGACTTATTCTGACCATAAAACTAGCACAATAAGACTTGTACAAGATACGTGAAAGGATGCAGTCTGCGGCTATTGTTGATTGCTATAATGTTTTAAATATTAGATGAAGGATATAATATAATAATTCAGTGAATGCAATAAATATTGGGTAGACTTTTATTTCAAATTTTTACAATATAATAGATCTCTGTGTGATACAGCAGCTATCATAGTTCTGGATCAGTAAAAACACCAAACCATCTATCTTCAGATAGATTTTAGAGTCGTATTTCATGGGAGTATTAAAGTGCTTTTGAGAAAATCGCTAGAATGTCAAAAAGTATGAACAAAATGCCTCTTGTGCATTGTGGCTTTTCTTGCTTTTTCTGTTTGGAACTTTATATCAAGACTTTGATGCCATGTAAAAAGAAGTTCACCAAAAATTTTGAGGTTGAGAGAATGGAACCTTAACTGGAGCAGAAATGCCTTCCCATTTCTATACACTCCTGGTGGGTCCAAACCAGTGTAATTCTGAAACATTATTTTGAACATTTGGTTTGCTGCTTTTTTGTCAATAATACATGAAATCCAATACTCTAATTTTTCTTTTAGTAATTTAAATAGGAAAAAACCTGGTAAAAACTGGTGACACTTTTGGCATTGTAGACAGTTCATCCTCATCATTCTCATACAAATGGATGGTTATAATGTTGCTGTAAATTGAATTGATAGCATTGATATAGGTCTTTCAACTCTAACTATTTATTGAAAATAATTATACAGTAGGAGTAAGTGCACAGAGCAATATGCTGAAACACATTTTCTCTTTAAAAAATGAATAAAAGAATACTTATTCTTTCCTTTTTCTCAGTATCTGCTCTCACAACCAAAGTTCTGGGCAATCCAAACTTCTGCTCTTCTTCTACGGACAAAACTTGAAAAAGGAAGTATTCGTCGAATGGAACGGGCAATGAAACAGACTCAGGTAACATTTTTCTTGGTTTCTCTTCTTCTCCAGACTGTTAACCTTAGTATCCAAAGTTTATTCAGATTCATCATCAACTTGGTCAATCAGCAGTAATGGAAGTTTCAGTTCAACATAGTTGTACAGCAGCAAATTGGTGAGCACAGTTTTGTTGATTCTCTGACTTCTGTGGTTCTACATTGGGATAGGAAACATTGCTAGAATGTTTTAATAGATCCTTATCTTCTGATCAGAACAACTCATTTTTTGAACCCACTTCAGAAGTGAGACTACTTCTGAAGTAGCTGAGGAGGATCTGCAGTGGAAGCGGGCCCCCCCCAAAAAATCATACTGTAGTGAATATTGCAAAGTATAAGAGTAGAAATGAGCAAGGTTTGGATCCCCACTGATGTGTTCCCAGTATTTCAATGAAGTAAAATTAACCACTGAGAAATCCTTCATTGACAAATACCTGAGCCACCATCCGATTCCTTGAATGAAAAACTCTTAATGAAGAATTTTGAGGGGGTGCCAGTAGTTTAACATTTGCAACCTATGCTAGCCAATTTTTTTTCAATCAACCACAGCTGGCTCTTTCTTGTGGCTTCTTCAAAGGAGAAATGATGTTGTGGTTAAGCTGACTTATATCATAATGTATCTTCAATGTATCGTTTAAATGAGTCATTTGAAATGTGTATTTGACTGAAGATAGCATTTGTATTTAGACTGGAATAAAAAAATCCTAGCTAAAGATACTCAGCTGCTTTAACTGTTCTCCATAGGACTTGGTTTCTAGACTTCTCACCATCTTGGTAGCTTCCTTGTTCCAGTTAAACCAGAATGTGGTGTCCAGAACTGGACACAGTATTCCAAGTAGGGCTTGACTAAGGCAGAGAGTGTGAGATAATTATTCCCTGTGAACCCTCAGCTTTTGTTCATACATCCCAAAATAGCATTTGTCTTTTTAGTAGCTGCATCACAAGGTTATCTCATGTTCACTTTGCAATGTACTGGAACAATGTTTCTCACATTGATAACTTTAGGATATGTGGACTTCAACTCCAAGAATCCTAAGTTGTCAAGGTTGAGAAATATCATACTCAAATACCCAAATCCTCTTCACCTATATTAATGTAATCCCTATCCCACCAAACTCTAACTCTCTAACTCTCTCCACTCTCCACCTCCTATTTTTGCCCTGGTTGAGTAAAGTTTTATTGTCATCTTTTCCTACAACAATCTGAAACTGACTATCTTCTCTATTCTATGGGCTTGTATTCAGCCTAAATACTCTGTGGGCCTTTTTGTCTTTTGCTTGTCAGAGCTCATCCAGGACTTCATACTCAGTGTAATCTTCACATTTTTTTTTGTTTCTATTTCATCTGGTTCCCAACCCTGGCTGATTTTTGACCATGGATTTTATTTGCCTCTTTTAGTTGTGAACTGGCTGTCATTTTTCCCTGTATTGCTCTGGCCATCTTACACTTTGCATTAATTCACCCACTAACATGATTGTCCATAAAACTATGCTATAATTATCATATGTTGTTTATCATACCCAGCTTCTCCCTTCCTCTTTAATATGGATATACATCTTAATTACCAATTATACTTTATATGATAGCTTTCCTAAAGCTGTAAAGATTTAGCATATAGTAGGACAGTAAGAATCAGGAAGAGAGCTATTTTTTACATAATAAACTTGGATGCTGTTTCTACTAGAGAAGTCCCTATGAAATATTACTTTTCATAATTTGAATACATACTTTATTTTAAGTAGTTTTCCTTATCTTTTCTATTTTATCCACTTAATGTTAGCCAATAATTAAATCATATCCTTTAACAAAATAGCATTGTGTTCTTGTATTCTCTTTATTATCACGTTCTTGTTCTGTTTCAGCAGAGGAGAGGCAGATAATGCCAATATTTTGCTCTCCAGGAAATTTTTGAAAGCACAATTTTGTCTTTTTCTTGACAGTCTTGATTAGAAGACCTTTGGGGTTAACAACTTAGGCTAAAATATTCCTTCAGACATCAGGAATCTGTTGATTTTAAAATGTGAACAGTGTTGACATCAGCAGACACGATACCAAATAAAGTATCATATGCAGCTTATTCTGTGATTAATACTGAGGAACGTAGGATTTCTTGAACTGGAAAGTTCATCAACGTTCTCTTTGCTCCTTCAAGATTGTCCATAAAAGTCTTGATAACTTTCTAGCCATGACTAATGTGATTATGGTGATTCACTTTTGTATATAGTTTAATTCATTCATATGCTTTAAGTAGTGCTTTTTCATCCTATGCACTTGGCAAAGGATTCCAGTATACTTTTTATTTCCACTACTGTAGTATTTTTAAACAAGGCATGCTTCTTAATCACATGGTTGACTTCTAAGAGACCCCCTGTGCCTGATCCTTTAATATGGCCTAGGGCCTAGGCCATGTTAAGACCAACATGGAAGGAAGAAGCTAAAGCTGATTGCAGTTTTATATAGCTTTTACTAGGAGAAATCAGTTAAAGAAATAGGAAGGAAAGATAATTTCTGAATATGGCTTTCAATAATAAGTCTAGTAAAGTTTTCAAAACCACAGCTAGAGTTGGGACTAGGAAGGCAATATTCCCTTAAGCCAGGGATGTCAAACTGCTGGTCCGCGGGCTGGATGCATCATGGCAAAACCATGCCCACCCCATTGCAGGCAATGGAAAAAAAGTCACGATACATCGCGACACGTCACATGACATTGCAAGTTTGACACCCCTGCCTTAACCCCTACAAAATTCTGAATTTTTGGAGCCTATACATGCAGTACAGATGTTTAGTGATCAGAGGTTAAATTTATTGTAATTTTGGTCAGAATAGAATTGATTTATTGTATTATAGGCATTAAAAAAATTGTGTATCTTCTTCCATGCCTTTTAAGCATATAATTGAAGGACTTCAATCTCAGTCAATCGTTCCGGCATGTTGTTATTATTTTTTTTTGTCATTGCGACTTCACTATTTAATATTCTATATTGCTAATCTGTACCCTGGGGTAGTATCTGCATTGCATTCAAATTAGAGATCTTTACACAATATGGGATATGAAGCTCCATTTTCCAAGCACACATTCAGCCATATTTGAATTCATTGGGATTTGTTAGGAACTTGCAGTCTAGCCATCTGCAAGGTAGTGTTATTGTCAGATTGCTAATATTGGTGCTAAGGTTGTTGTTCCCAGACATCCTTGGAAAAACTTCATCTGTATTTGCAGTCTGGTCCATTACAATTACATACATAAGACTGGCTTTTAATCTGTTTTTGCTTACATGTATTGTAATATTTTGGGTAAAGCAGAATATAATTGCCCCTTTTGGAAAAAACAGTTTTTGTTTTTTGTTTTTTGTAATAGCTCATCTTCTGCTACCGAGTTCGTTTCAGAAAGCTGTTTCTAGTTATCAGGAGCAAACTTTTATATGAGGAGCTGGATAATTAAGCTGTCTGAATCCAAGGAGATTTATTGAGTGCTTAAATTTTGGGGCAATTATCAGACTGGCTGCCAAGTAAGAGAGCTGGTAATTGGATATACCATTTTAATGACAGCTTCTTGCTTTACAACCTAAAAGCAAAATTGTCTCCTTTAATTTATATGTGTCTTTGCATAATAGTTGCACATGAAGGGAAACTTAGGGGGTGAGCAATCATCAAGCTTGGGCAAAAGACAGATTTCAAGTTTATTTAATTTTATATAGTAATATGTTGAAATATATATGGAAGAAGAATGCCCCAAAAGCAGGACCAGAACATTGTAAGTGAATTACTGTGAGAGGTAGTTCTCACAAGATTGTGTAGTACACAATCTGAAGTACACAATGTAGAGCATTATCTTATTAGCGTAAGAGATAAGTGCGACCATTTGATACTTTGGGCATTCTTTTGTACTGCTCATTTTTGCCATTGGAATAGTAATTGACTTTTTCCAATCCTTTGACTAATTCTGTATTTTTACAGCTGCTTATACGCTGCATGTATTATTTTAATTGTATCATTTAGTAAGTGTTAAAAAATTCTGTTGGCATTTCATCAATTCCTGCAGCTTCATTTTTAGCAATATTTTCTAGGGACTATTTAACTTTAATTCCCAAAGTATCTGGTATAGATCAAAACCTTTATAAGTATCATCAATTTGGAGATAATTTTTCTACGGTTTTTGCAAATACTTGGATTACCCCTCTTTATATCTTTCTCCAATTAATCTTGGCCTTCTTTATATTTTAGTTTTACCCACATTTGCACAAAAACATTCAGCATTTAGTTGAGCAAAATTTTCTCTGTTTCAATGCCCAGATTGGGGAACATTGTTTAAAATTAGGGAACTTAAGAGAATATTAGGTTTGTTATTTCTCAAATCCTAGCATTCTATGAGGCAAGAGGATCATTTAAATTTAAATTGTTATCAGGTTTCCTTGAGATTTAACGATTAAAAACCTCCTAAATGATACATTTAAATGATCCTCTTGCTAACTAATTTTCAACAATGTTCCCCAACCAATTTTATTAGAGATCAAACATCTCAAACTGTTTCTGCCTGTTTTTCTTTAGCTTTTCCTCAAACAGGCATAGAACATTGCCTTAGGCCAGGGGTAGGCAACCTTGGCTCTTTTATGACTCGTGGACTTCAACTCCCAGAATTCCTGAGCCAGCATGGAAGGTTGGCTCATAAAAGAGCCAAGGTTGCCTACCCCTGCCTTAGGGCTTAGGCAGAGTCAGAAAACTGACCAATCTTATTCAATTTTGTATATATGTGTTGACTGCAGCTTTCCCTACTTTCAAGTGGGATATGAGGCAGACGGAACCTGAAATGTTTTGTATGCAAGTACATGTTCTGCCACTAAGGATCTCTCTGGGATCCCCAGGAAAATCTTTGAGAGGATTTGCAAATAAGAAAAGGAACTTTTTTTGCAGGGAGAGTCTTCAGTTGATAAAACTTTGTATGCAATCCAAGATGTGTATATAAGGGGCACTAATTTGTCATATCCATGTGGAATTCTAAAGTACTTCGAGGTAATTTCCTCTGATGCTAGGTTTATTAATTCAGTTTTCTACTTAATGTCCACTAGATTTGTTGGACTACAATTCCCATAACTTTCAGCAAATGCATCTGCTAGTGTCAGGTTGTGCATGGCTGTAATAGTTGATAAAGCACACACTGAAACAAACAGAGGAATTATTTTCAGATGATAAACTTAAGATAAGAAATGCTTTCATTAAAACAATTTGTCAGATGGTCTCACATACTGCTCTTCAGCGGAAGTGAACGCTAATATCCTTAGGATAAAAGACAGCATGTTAATATGCATCACTATTATTTATTACTTGATTGATTTATATATATTAACTATAAATTATGATATATACTTTCTAGACTAGACTTCCATCCCCTTGAAGATGCCTTCAATAAATGTTTCCATCATCCTAAAGTGGGGCATTAGGAATTACAGTTGAATATATCAAGAAAGGATATGGAGATGAGTAACATTGGCTTACAAATCAAGTGAAATATGAAAATTAAATTAGAAGGACATAGAGATAGCTAATGTCTTTTCACAAGACATTATCATGGCTCCGTAGCTACTTAGTGTTTCCCATGCTGCCTACATCGAGTAGACACTAAAATCCAAAAATCTGAGGGATACAAGAAGCCTGCCACTAGGGAATTAAATTAAAATTAAATACATTTAATTTTCATTTATAAAAAAATGAATCCTTCTGAATAGAATTTTATTCAGTGACTGATACCTTTAAATATCAAATCAAATCTTTATTTTGATCAAACACCAGCATAAGGAGGGTGGAATACAGTCAACTAAAAAGCATAAAAAATACATCAGAGTTAAAACAATGACTATACAAAGCTAAAATATATTAAACAGAAGTATTTATAAAAAGCAAAGTCTAAAAGGAGGGTAGGAGCATTAAATAGGTGTAGG
Source organism: Protobothrops mucrosquamatus (assembly GCF_001527695.2). NCBI lineage: Eukaryota > Metazoa > Chordata > Lepidosauria > Squamata > Viperidae > Protobothrops > Protobothrops mucrosquamatus. The sequence goes on from NW_015389214.1 coordinate 48,944, forward strand.
GCAGGCATGTCAAACTCGTGGCGTCGCACAACGTATCGAGATTTTTTTCCCATTGCCGGCAATGGGGTGGGTGCGGTTTTGATATGATGCATCCAGTCCGTAGGCCAGCAGTTTGACATGCCTGGTGTAGGGGAATCTTCCTGTATGGCCTTTAAGGACAGCTGAGGGGAGGGTATAACATTGTTCCAAAGTAAAGGCACTGTGGTTAGGAACTTCTACTTTCAAGAACAAAATTTGTCCGTGATGGTGATAAAACGGACTGTTACAGAGTCTCCACTTTCTCTCATCTTCTGTTATAGTACAGAAAAAAGATACAGGTAGTCCTCAACTTACGACCACAAATTGAGCCCAACATTTCTGTTGCTAAGCAAGACAGTTGTTAAATGAGTTTTGACCCATTTTACAACCCTTCTTGCCATAGTTGTTAAGTGAATTGCTGCAGTTGTTAAGTTAGTAAGTTAAGTGAAACTGGCTTCCCCATCGATTTTGCTTGTCAGAAGGTCGTAGACCCTGGAACATTGGGGTCACATGACCCTGGAACATTGCAATATGAGTCAGTTCCCAATTTTGACCACGTGACCATAGGGTGTGTGTGCTGAAATGGTCATATGTGTAACTTTGAATAGTCATTATATGAACTATTGTAAGTCAAGGACTGCCTGTACATCTGCTACCTAGCTCTCTATGTCTATGAAGTGGTCTGTTATTTCATAGGCTTTTTGAGATTTTGACTTTTACAGTGGCATCTTATACATCATATTTATTTATTTGTTTTATTTTATTTATCAGATTTTTATCCCATCTTTATTATTTGTAAATAACTCAAGGCAGCAAACATGCATAAAACTCCTTCCTTCTCCTCTCCTCTCCTCCTCCTTTCCCCACAACAACTCTTGTGAGGTGGGTTGGATTGAGAGAGATAGTGACTGGTCCAGAGTCATTCAGCTGGCTTTCATGCCTAAGGTAGGCCTGGAACTCACAATTTCCTGGTTTCTAGGCCAGCACCTTAACCCCTACACCAAACCAGCCCTCCAGTTTGTTCTTATATTTATTGCTCTTATATTGGTTTGGAAACACTGTTTGATGTATATAGGCTTTCTATGTAAGTACGGTAGCTTTAAGCAGATAATGCTATTTTGTTCAGTTGTTGTGTTAGGCAGATCCTATTAAAATGTTATATTGCATTACATATTTAAATATTTTGGATTTTCAGGCACTTGCAGACCAATTTGAAGAGAAAACAACATCAGTTTGTGAACGTATGAAGATATTTTACAGTTGCCAGGTCCCTCCACACTGGGCCATTCAGGTATAAAATAATTGATTTGTAGATATCATTTTTATGAAGCATGAAAGATGCTGAAATAGAAAAATTTCTCCTGTTGTATTTTTATACGAAATACTATAGCAGATCTATTTACTTGGCTTATTATATAAAAATAGTAGGCTTCTGTATTAATACAGTGCATTCCAACTGGCAGTGTTTTTAAACTGTGCATTAACAACATTACCAAATGTCACCACACCAAATATAATTGTAATTGGTCAAAATCTTGGTCAGTTGTCAAGAGATTGGCCAAGAGATTTCCTTGAAATTTGACCTTAATTTTTCCAACACATTTGTCTGTCTTTGACGCAGAAGAAACCATTTTTGCGTTCTTTTTGTTTTAAAATCCTTCAGAAATCTTTCCAATTCACAAAACCCAGTGTGGTTTTCACTTTGATTTTTTTTCCCTCCAAGCCAAACCAATTTTGTGAGTTCTATTGGTGATTTATTATTGACAGTGGTTGAAGTGCTGTCTTAAGTAGCACAGCCCTTGCATATATTTCTCTCATATTTACCCTTGAAAACTGTTACATATAAATCATAGATACGATTTGCTGCTGGGGAGGACCATGTCTTCTGATGCTGACCTTCGTAAGCAGGCTCTTCTCTGTCCCTTCTTGTAGCCTCCCAGAAGCCCAAGGGGAAAACACAAAAAAAAAACCCAGGAAAGGACCAGCAAAAATCTTGTCAGCAGCATCCATTAGGACTTCTGGCTATGATCCATTTATCTTACTCATCTTGGTGTTTCTTTTGTCTCCAGAAATCCTGTCTTGTCAGTCTGCCTGTTTCTTACTTGTCAGCCCATAGTTTTTCCTTGATCTTGGGTAAATCCTAGATCAATTATATTGTTTCTAGATGTCATTCATGTACCAAAAGAGCAGCTGGAAATAATTGAAGTAAAAATGGTCAGCTTGCTAGGATACTGTATTTTAATTTATATTGTTTCTTCTTCATTTAGAATCTGTTTGTCTGAAGTCTTTTACCCTGATGGGTGAAGCTAAAAGCTTTGGAAACTGTTTAGAGAATTATTCAGTCACAATTCACTTCTTTAGTTCTCTAAATCTCCACCCCACCCTCAAAAGAGAACAAAATTGTTCATGACCCAGCCTGCTTTAGAATTTAGTCCTGGATGTGCAGCTCAGAGCTAGCAAGTTCCTCAGACAGATGGACATTTTGCAGTCTGGCAATAGAGGCTAGAATATATTGTTAGCTCTAAATAAATTACAATTAGAGTTGTCAATTATTTTTTGGGCATTTACCTTGAATGTGGCCTCTTTCTATTTGGAAGACAATTAATTTGATGTTGTTTTATAGGCCTGGATAAAATGTGAGTTTCTTCTCAAACTTTTAATACATCTAAAATTCTCTGAGCTATGTCTAGTTGAGCTATCTGGTTTTGGTAGTGGATTTCTTCTCCACTGTTTCCAGAACAGATTTTATGTCTGTGTCTCTGTATGTGTGTGTGTGTGTGTGTGTGTCACACACATAGTGTATGTTCGGTCAGCGGTGAAGGTTTCAATGAAGTCATAGCAGATGGCAGCTCCTAATCAAATTTAGCTGATTTCAAAAAAAAAACTAATCACACTTGAATCTGGGTAATATCTCATGAGAGATTGAGATGAAACCTCTAAGCTTAAAGCTAGGTTGGGAAGTTGAAAAAACATCCTACAAGAAGAGTGTTCAATCACTGCTGCACTATTTCCAAACAACAATGTCCTTTTAATCACCAATTGAGGGAAGGGGCTAGCAAAGTAGGGGCAAGTCAGGTTAAATTTTAAACCCTGTGCTGTATAAAGTCCCCAAAAGGTCACCCAAAAGAAGAAATGCCCATTTTAAAACTGAAATATTTATTAAGCAAGTAAAATTAAACAATTTAATTTATTTGTATGCAGTCATCTCCCAGAAGAAAAAGTGAGAAGGAGAGAGATTAAAGGCTTGTGTGTGTGTGTATGTGTGTGTGTGTGTGTGTGTGTGTGTATAATCTGAGCTTTGAAAAAAAAAAGAGAGAGAGAGAGAGAGGGAGGGAGGGAAGGAGACATTGCAGGATGATGTAGAAAAAAGACAGAAAAATGAACTATTGCTAATTTTATGGGCTCAGCATTTTTGTTGAAGAATTTCAATTCCTTCTGGCCTAGCAGTTTCAAAGTTGTTTGCTTTCCAGGTATTTATTCTAAAAACCCGAGAAGCTAAACATTCATTGAAGACATTGAAAACACCAAAAGTATTCATTCTTTATTATTTTATTATCTATTGCCCAACATTGTTTCAAATGTTGTTTAACTACACATCAGAATTTGTAATTTCTTTGAGTATAACATGCAGATGTCATAAAAAAATTAGTTCTGATTTTTTTCACATTAAATAATGTAACCCCAATAGTTGCACAGACTATAAATACTGAGGCGAATATGCTAATTTGAATCATGCTAATTCGCATTTTTTAATTCAGAAGTTTCCAGATTTCTGGAAAGATTCCATATTTCATTTTTGTGTTCTGTTTGTCAGTTTTTTGGGAGGAAAAAAAGATAAAGTCTTAAGAATAAATAGACCTTAGAGGTGCAAGGGCAGGCTCAGAAAGTGGAATCAAAGCCCCATAGAGAGAGTTGTAAGAGGGAAAAGAAACATGGATTCTGGGAGAAAGGGACCTTTATAGGCCAATGTGAGTGTGCACTTTTTTGTTCCCTACTGGTCAATGGAGGACAACTCTCAGTTGGCTACTGAATAACCCATAGTTCAACAAAAGACAGGTAATGTCAAATACTTTGAAGAGGTAGGTCTTGAAATTTCAGGTTTCTCATGACCACTGAATCAGTAACGTAAGGAGATTATGGTAAATGGTGAAAGTTGATTATGTTGGAATGGAAAGATTTGGCATTTAAAAAGCATTTAAGACTCTAGGGAAATTCTTAAGATGCTTCAGTACTAATCTGTTTCAAATAACTAGAGGTTGCTGTGGGAGAACTTGGCAACAGTTTTCCCACAGCGATGAACTCAAGTGTACAGTATACAGCAGCTAGATCAATTTCAGCTATATTCGGTTGTGGATTGAGGTTTCCAAGTCTGTCAGGCTCTGGAATAGCACTGAAGCTAGCATGCACATAGTCATATTGGTGAAATTTGTCTCTTGCAGCATTTTGCCCAGAATGTGTGAGTGACTATAGGAAGCTGATGTCATTTTATTTATTTGTTAAATTTATTTGCTGCCTATCTCACTGTGGGGCTACTATAGGTGGCTTACAACAATAAAAAGGGAGACATGAAAAGAGTGTAAACGAAATAGAAGTAAAATAATATAACAATAAAATAAACAATGAAAAAGAAAACAAGAATACATCAATATGTTAAGAAAAAGATGGAAGGGTAAAGAGCAGAGAGCAAGGAAGGAAGTGGAGTCTGCCATCAATCCAGCAGCCACCTTCAGCATGGAATTCCCCCATTGGGTCCCCATTTGAGTGACATTACTGAGAGGTGGGCTTATCAGGACAGCTCATATGGTAGATATTTTTCATTCTCATCATGCCTCAATGCTCTCTTGCTTTCCAGCAATCAGCAATTGGATAAATCAGCCTACTCTAAATATATTGGGTCAATCAACTCAGTACATCTGAGGCATATCTGTTAGGAGAAGACAGGTGCAAATCTTTATTAGTTATTATGGTATTAGTTATTATTTAAGAGCATATTTTGTAATTGTTAAAACAAAATGCATCATGAGCCCATGTTCTACCTGCTCTTTTGCTTTGATTTTCCTGTCTGTTAATCAGATTTCCTTTGCTTTTAGAAGTCTGGATATTGAAATGAAGTAACTACTATGTAAACTTGGAATTAATTCCCTCTAATGTGTTGTCCAGGATTTCATTTCAATTGTTTCATTAACTGATAGCTGGTGTACTTACATGAATTGGCCAGACTTTCTTCCCTCTGTCCCTAGTTAGCCTTTCTAATTGCCTCTGAGTAAAGGATTGCATCATGGAATGTCAGTGTGACCCAGACAGATGGAGACTCTAGAGACTCTAGACAGATAGAGTCAATATTGGCCAGCATCAATGGGACGTATTGTTGGTTATTTGTGTGCATATCCTGGTTTCTTCTTTCTGTTCCAGTATCTGGAAATGGAGAGAGAGCCATTACTTCCATGTATAGGGTAATTCTGAGTGACTAAAGTTTGTAAAATCCATAGCCAATCTCTACTAATTTTAATTTTGAGAAATTACAAGTGCAAAATGAATAGACTTTTCTAGATTTCCATACCTTTGAGAACTGTCTTGAGCGTTTCAAGTTATTTTATAATCTAAATTCATGTAAGCACTGCTAAATGTTGTTCTAAAGAAAAATGCATAACTTGAATTTTTTCAATATTCTACTTTGAAGCGTCAACTTGCAAGCTTACTCTTTGACCTTGGATGCACCACTTCAGCTCTGCAGCTCTTCAAAAAGCTTGAAATGTGGGAAGATGCTGTTATCTGTTATGAAAGATCAGGCCAGCATGGGAAGGTAGAGTACTTCCACTCTGATTGCTGTTTTTATGTTTTTAACATGCTGTACCTTTTGTACATATATGGCTTTCTTCCCATCAACATCTACCACTTCAAAACTATCTAACATTGCTTATGTTACTTGCACTAAAAACAAAGCAGTAGCATTAAAGACAAAAAAGATGATCAAAGAAAATGAAGGGAGTGGGGGGAGAGAGAAATGAGGACAGGCATTTTTAAATTACATCTCTTGATTGTGAGGGAACCAAAACTGAATGTAGCTACATGTTTACATTAGTCTTCAAGAAAAAAAAAGTGTAATTAACTTGGTGATAAGTAGGATTCCATGGCATGAGACATTCTTGAGAAAATGAGCAGAAATTGGGTGGGCGTTCCTAAAAAAAGGAGACACTAAAAGCAAAGGGAGGCTGGGAACAAATGAAGCTAATGAGACTTCATAAAAAAACACAACGGAGGCTTGACAATCAGAAAAGATGTATATAGGCAATGAAAAAGGGGAGGGTTTTGTCAAGGAAAATTGTGGAAGGGCTAGATTTGTAGATCAGGTATTAAAAATTTGCTCAGAAATGCTAAGAACAAAACTGCTTTCTTCACATATGTTTAAATATAAGAAGAAGAAGAAGCAAAAGAAATAACACCTTCTCAGTGAACGTTTGAAAATGGCAATAAATTCCAGAGAAACGTTAGGAGCATTTAAATTTTTGCTCAGTCTCTAAAGGGGATACCATCAAACTAATTTAAGAGCAAGTTGGAGAAGCAGGATCCTAATGTCAGCTTGATAGAAACATAGTCTCCAGGAAAAGAGAGTTTGCCTCCTAGCTTACTCAAGAAACTTACTAATCATTTCACCAAACGTCTACTCACTATCTTTGAAAATTTTTAGATAATGAGGTACCATATGGCTAGAGAAGGAATAATGTTTGTCCTCCTTTATGGGAGAGAAAAAAGAAGGATCTGGGAAGCTTCAGCCAGGGCTGAGCAAATTATTTAAAAGGGGAAACTCCACAATTAAAGACAGCATGAGCAAAGCACTTCTTTACAGAGCATTAAAGGCACTATGTTGTTTGGGAGGCCAACATGGTGCCTTTGAAGGCTGTGCCTTTGTGTGTATGTGCATCTGCTTCATTTCTCTCTTGGGCCCCATGAAATATTCTTTTCTGCATTGGTCAGCCTCAAAATACTGTGTCTAGTATTTAAAGACTGAACACCAGTCTTTAAAAAAAAATCAGATGGATCCCCAAAAAGACAACATAGAGAATCAGGACATCGGAAACTAAGTTTTAAAAGACAATTTGGGAGAATTCAGAAAAGACACCTGAGGGGATAATATTATAGCCCATTTCAAGTTTTGGGGTAGGGCAGGGAGTCCCACAGAATAAAGGCAAGGCCTGTCCTCTGTTGTTCCAGAACACAGAACAGAGAATAGGTCATGGGAAAATAGGTTCTGGGTGAATGGCAGGAATAGCTTTCTAAGGCAGAAGCAGTTCAAGGGAGGCAACAGATTCCTCTTTGTTCAGAAATAGAGAGCTGTCTCTCAGGATTGCTTTAAATCAGTGGTTCTCAACCTTTTTAATGCCGTGACCCCAACCGGTCGTAAGTCGAGGACTAAACCGGTCGTAAGTCGAGGACTACCCAACCGGTTGTAAGTCGAGGACTTTCCCTGCCTGGGAGCGCCGCGCATATGTGGCTCCGCCCCCTGCGCCGGCCGAGGCGTAGCTGGCAAGCGGCAGAGACGGAGCAGGCCGACCACCAGCTGGCCCAGCTCAAGGGAGGTAAGGCACCCGCCGGAAAAGGGGGGAAAAAATGGCGGACAAAAAAAATGGCGGACAGCCTTGCTTGGCGACCCCCGTGAAATGGTCGATCGACCCCAAATGGGGTCGCGACCCATAGGTTGAGAACCACTGCTTTAAATCAAAATGTAGCATTGAGCAAAGGGCAGGTCATTTAATTGGCCCCACCCAGTTCTGTGATTCTCTAGGTCAAGGCAAAATAATGGAGAATTAGGGGAGAAGGGAGAGCTGTATGAATATTCTGATACAATTCCTCAAAGTAATTTGATGGATTTGGGGAGGGAGGGGGAGAATCATTTCCAGATTGGTTTGCAGGTGTCATCTTGCTATTTTTTCCTCTGATATTTCCCTTGTTTTCCACTTAATTTTGTACTTTTATCCTAGTTATCTTTGGTTATCAGTGTTCCCTTAGCAATCTGTATATTTTGATGGGCTATCATGTGTTAGACCTATACCCAGAATTAGATGATTAAACGCATCATAATTCTAGGCTCTTGATAATTTCAATTTTTCACCAACATTGATTACTGCCATTGTCAAGATATGTGAAGGAGGTGGGCATTGATATTAAATCCATAATAACTTCAGGCATGCTATATTTTTTAAAACTGCTTAGAGAGTTAATATTTAAAAAATATTTTTATTGCACAGCTCTAAACCTCATAGGTTTTTTAACAAGATCTCTGCAAGAATTAGAAGCTCAAGATATATATTTGCAGTATTTCTAAGTTTGCTATAGAAAGGAACAGTGAAATAAAAAAAGGCAATCTGGATATGAAAAACGCTCCAGTCCAATTGCTCCCAATGGCCTGCTAATTCAAATTCCATTTCAAATTCCAGTGCTAGGATTGGAAGGCGTACCAAAGAACCATTAGTGCTCCATGTTATCCCTGGTATTTGGTCAGAATTAGACCATGCTGTGGCTGCCACAGTAATCTCAAAACCAGTTTCAAATGTTTAGTGTGGGCTGTCAGCCCACAGCCCAGACACTTCCTCCAGCATCTTTTACCAACCTTCTAAATGTTACACTGTGCTGGGTGAGAAATTCACAAATATTTAGTATGTAACATCCTGACTGTTGCAGGCCAACAAAACAAGAAACCCAAATTCTGTGATCTTTAAAACATTACAGAAAAATACACCCCAGCCCAGCCCAACAATCCCCAAATGCAGGAACTGTAGACTGTTTGGAAACCAGACAGGATGTTATAGGCACCCATCCAATGTCATCTATATCCACATAATTTGCTTCCCAAGTAGCTAGGTATGTGGAGCAACAAAGTGTGTATTTTCATATTTCAGACATCGGGTAATTCTTGTTGGTTTTAAGAGCATACTTATTGACAGCCACGTAAGTCTGCCTAACATACTGTAGCCATTATTTGCAACTCCTAAGTATGGTAATTACAAACCAAAGAATTCATGTCAGTGCAAAATTATGCTGTTCTTTCATCAAAAAGTTTGTGACAGGGTTAAAATGCCAACCTGAGAATCCTGTCAACCTGAAGGCCATGTATTTCGTATTTGTTAGGAATTGATTTTATTTGGATAAATTCAATACCGGTATGTACTGCTTAGAAATAGAAATGGCTGAAATAGAGGCCTGGAGGCAGTGGCAGCTAGATGAAACTATCGATGGGCCCACAATTCCATAGCCCTGTGTCCTGTCTCCCTCAGACACACACACACAGAGATACACCACAAGGGTTTGAAGACTTTATTGAGGCTCCACCAGTGCCAGGTATTATTCCCCAGGATTCACCCCATGCAGGAACCAGTGCAAAAACCAATGAGTCCAATTCTCAAGTCTGAGAACACAGAGCAAATCCTTAAAGTCACCCACCAGGTTCGGAGTCTCAAGCCAAGTCCACGGTCTGAGCACAAATCACGGAACCAAAGTCCAAGTTCAAAGTTCAAGAAGCCAAGTCTAAAGTCCAGTCACAGGAGTAAGGCTTAATCCCAAAGGCAAGAGGCATGACGGCAGATCAGACGCATGGCAAGAAATGGATGAATTATTTCCAGCATCGCTTTGTTCCACATGCTGGGCTAAATAGCCACCAGCCAGTGCAGCTCATTAGGAGGAACAAGGCTGCCTCTTTGTGAGTAGCCTCACCGACCTCCATTGCAGCTCTTTCCTCTCAGTCCTGCATGCCCTGGGATCAGGTGGAAGAGGCAGTTCCTCCTCATCCCTGCTGACCGGCTGCAGCTGAGCCCCTTTTCTGCTCTCTGCTTCTGGCTGGTCTTCCAAGCCTCCTGGCTGTAGCCCTCTCTTTATCAGCCAGGCGTTCGTCCGATCGTTCTTCCAGCCTCTCTGAGGTTCCTGGCCTTTCCTCCTCCTCTTGCCCAACTGCACCTGATTCAGAGTCCCCGGCATCTTCCAGATACTCCTTGGTGCCCTATTCCCAAGTTCCTAAAGGCAGCTCTTCTTCCTTGTCCGAGCCAGCTTTTGGAGCATCCATTACACCCCAGCCCTGGCACTGCCGGACAAGAACTGCTATGCAGGGTATCCAAAAGGCATAGATAAAGTGAGATAGATGTTGCATAGCATTACATTCATAAAAGCTGCTGGGCTGGGTGGGGTGACTATGGCTTTCAGGGGTGGCTATGGCTTTTTCTGCAACTCACATGTGACCTGCACCTCCTCCACACCCTGGATTCCCTCTGCTTAAAGACCCACAATTCTTCATTAACAATAGCTGGGAGTGCTGGGATTATGGTCACTAAGCAATGTAGTCATGTGACATCTTGCTCTACAGTGGAATTTCTGGTCCCAATGGTGATACCTGTATTTGACAGAAGAGCATTTTAGAATGAAAACTTTCTGTTTTAATTTCATCTTTTAGGATTAGAGCTTTACGGTCTTTTTTAAAAAAAACTGGATAGTTTCTATCATTCTTTGAAGAAAAATATAATTTTTCACATTTTTCACTAATCAGAAAATAAAAAAAAACACTTTACAGACCAATTGTGTGTTTTTTTAGTTTTATAGTTTTAAAGCATGCACTAAACTGCTATAAATGATAATCCTGAGTTCTGTTAATTGAGTTCTCAATTCCAGTGTTTGGTTGAACTATTTAGGCGATCAGAATGCTATAAAAAGAACTACATCTTTGTCATTTAAACCTAAATATTCCAAGAGTGTTTCAATCAACACCATCTTAAACTACAGTAGTGTTCTCAAGAAAAAAATACTAATAATGGCAAACTGCTAAGCAGTTGTTAAATTCGTTTAAGTATTCCCACAACAGTTATTTATCAGTTGATTGGCTTGATTTATATTCTGTCACCATCAAAAAGACGCACAGCAGTTGACGTACACCAATAAGAATAGAATAAATCGTTCATGGTAAAAGAATGCACAAAATAGCACAAAAGCAACAGAATAATCAGTCAGTCTAACGGTGTCAATCCCTTCCCCCAAAGGCACTGAAGCAAGTCTGTTTTTACAAGGTGGCAAACTGAATTTCTGAATTTCTAGGGAGGCTGTTCCACAGTATAGGTGCATCCATATGTGCCTATAAGCTCCTTACCCTACAGAAGTGTGTGAGGGGGGAGTGGGGTGTCCTAAGTAGGTTCCCAAGTATGGACAAATCAGAACTTGCGGGGTGGGGGGAGAAGTTGTTCCAAGCAAGTATTCTAGTGCCTGGAAACCAGCACTTCAAATATTATATATGTAAGTATGTGTGTGTGTTTGTATGCGTGTATGTGTGAGATTGCATACCTTCTGATAATTGTATTGCTGCAGTCAAAGTTCCTAAATGTTTTCAAAGGCAGTCCCATGTAGAATACATTATACTAGTCCAGGTGAATGGTGATAAGGGCATGAGTTACTGATGCAAGATTCTAATGGTTTTAGGTGGTCACATCTTCTTGATGGTATGTTACAAGCAGCATTGACCTGTCCATCAGGGAAGAGAGGAGAGTGGCAAACTGAGAGAGATGAGTGAGAAGCTGCTGAATCAGTGCCATCCAAATTTAAATGTATATGGGAAGGATTGTATTTTCCCAAGTGCTTAGTTACCTTCTTTTATATCAAAGAGTACAGAGAAGAGCAACAAAGATGATTAGGGGACTGGAGGCTAAAGCATATAAGGAACGGTTGCTGGAATTGGGTATGTCTAGTTTAACAAAGAGAAGGACGAGGGGGGACATGATAGCAGTGTTCCAATATCTCAGGGACTGCCACAAAGAAGAGGGAGTCAAGCTATTTTCCAAGGCGTCTGAAGGCAGGACAAGAAGCAACGGGTGGAAACTGATCAAGGAGAGAAGCAACCTAGAACTAAGGAGAAACTTCCTGACAGTTAGAACAATTAACCAATGGAACAACCTGCCTCCAGAAGTGGTGAATGCTCCAACACTGGAAGTTTTTAAGAAGAGACTGGACAGCCATTTGTCTGAAATGGTGTAGGGTTCCTGCCTGAGCAGGGGGTTGGACTAGATGACCTCCAAGGTCCCTTCCAACTTTATTATTATTATTATTATTATTATTATTATTATTATTATTATTATTCAATAAGTCAAGCTAGGCAAGGTTTTGAGTCCCTTGAGAATGTGTTCCTGTGTTGTAATGAACAAATATGTTACCAAAGAATGATTATTGCCCTCGTTTCCTCTTCTTTTTGGTTGGGCTCACTTTGGCTTTCATCACTTTTTACTTGGCGATGCCAGGAAGGAGGATGACATTTTCTAAATCCATGTTAGCTGTACCACTGAGCGATGTTCTATTTCTTTCCTTTGGAATTGGTAATGAATTCATTGTTGCTTTACTCCAGGTCAGCTTAGAAAATGTAGTTTTGTGCATTTGAACATAAAATGTTATTACTGTGTTGGGTGGTTCTTTGAAAATACACTGACCTAAATTTGAAAGATGGGATAAAGAAGCAGCTCCCAGTGCACTTTTTACCTCTGAAATGTTTATTTACAGGGCAGACTATGGCTCTGAAGCAGAAGAGAAAACAAGAAAAGAAAGATTTGCCTAGCTTTTTAAATTCCTCACAATACTAGCATGCTGGGGTTTTCTTTCTTTCTTTCTTTCTTTCTTTCTTTCTTTCTTTCTTTCTTTCTTTCTTTCTTTCT
>NW_015389214.1:64057-109428 GCF_001527695.2 Protobothrops mucrosquamatus
ACTGAAGCTCCATAACACAGAATTTCTTTGGTTCATGGAGTTCAGGTGCCAGACATTTTGTAAAGAAAAAAGCATAAATGCCAGGATCATCATCCCTTTCCGGTAGATAACATCTAAAAATGTTATAAAAATTAAATTTTGATGCTGTTCCTTCAGTTCTGAACTCAAAGCATTCAGTTCAAAGTCAGCCGTTCTCTTGCACTATAGTAGCTGAATATTTTGTTCTCAGCCTTTATTTCCTCAGTGTCCCCTGGGGAAGCATTTAGGAAATGTCATACCTTCTTCCCCATACCTTCTTGATGGTGAGAGACAGTTATGCCTTGACAGCATTTTAAGATTGAAAATACAGGAAAGTATGTTGAGAATATAGATGTTCTGAGCAGGGGAGGCAAGGAATGTTGCAGGTCCCATCCCCTAAGAGGATACACCTGATGGGACCCAGAAGAAGGGCCTTCACCGTGGTGACGCCCTCCCTCTGGAATATCATCCCTCCAGAAATTAGACTGCCCCCCCCCCTTTGACACTCTTTTGGAAGGCTCTAAAGATGTGGTTCTGCCAGTGGGCCTGGGGAATCCAGAGCGGGATGGAGCCCATTAAATAGCTGGTACGAGTGTGCGTTGTCACCGGTGGGTGAGTTAGTATTTTATTATTTTTATTATTTTATTATTTTTATTTCTTTTATATTGTGTTTTTATTTCCTGTAAGCCTCCTTGAGTCACTGAGCGAGTAGGTGGCAATAAAATTTTCCAAACAGACAGACAGACAGACAGACAAATAAATATTGTTAATGCCATCTTCTTAAATAGTCCCTAATCGGAAAAAGCAGGAACAGGAGTTTTGGGAGAAAGCCTTAATTAATGATCCTATCTTTATGAGGATCTTAATATTAAGCCAATTTTTTTCACAAACTGGTTAAGATGCTTGCTTTAGGAAGAGGATTTTATTGGAAATGACACCTCATGCTGGCTATTGAGATTCAGGGAAACAGCTTGCTATCAGAACCCTTTCTCTAAAAGTTGTGATTATGAAAGGCTTCTGGTTTTTCACAGCTCTGAGTGATTTACCAGATCCCATTCCATAATTGCCTCCGGAAGTCATGGCTTCTCTCAGTCTGATATTCTTCTGCAGTTTTCTCTCTGTTGGCCCTCTGTAAGGCCTCCTGAAATGTACAAAGATAACTTAAATACATTTCCTGCAGTTCTGTGGCATACCCTTTTTATCATTGGAAAAAGCCCTTATTTCTATAAAATTACTCCTGCCTCTTCTAAGAAGATAGAAGTGCAAAAAAAAAAAAGAGAAAAGCATTGTCCTTTAATCTGGATTCCATTTTCAAATAAAACAGCCTAAGAAAAGTCAGTTGTCTGTTTCATGATTAAGGCGATTGAAGCAAGCTCCCTTCTGATTTTTTATTTATTTATTTATTTAATTGAATTTTTACCCCGCCCTTCTCCTTGCGGACTCAGGGTGGCTGACAGCCTGATAAAAACAAATACAAAAAATACCCCAATACTATCGTTAAAAAACATAATTAAAATGAAATATTAGATTTGGCCTTTGTTAATTTAAAATTGTTTTTAAAACCCCGCTAAAAATTTCCCCTTAGGCCAGTCCTGCTAGTTGAAATAGCCATGTCTTAAGGGCGCGGCGGAAGGAAGGGAGATCCGGNTTTCAAATTCACATTACTATCTGCAAAGGTAAGACACAGACCATAGGGCATCAGTCCAATTCCATGTAAAAATTACCAAGAATTACTTTAGGATTTCAGTGTTTAATTTCTTGATGTGAAGAGATGCCGTAACCTAGCTTTAATATGTGGACATTATAAGAAGCAATGACTTAAAAAGCTAACATAGGTAGTAGGAAGATGAAAAGAAGGAATGGAGAGGGAAGAGGCTGACACACACGTGTTCCATGGCTTAGATGTTAAGATTTATTGCAGAGAGTAGACTGGAAATTTCTGGTTTATTTCTGTATGGTTTCCAATAGATAGTAAAGAGTCTTTTTTAAAAATCTAAACAGCTTCACAATAATGACAAGATAACATCACTTTGTTCTAAATTGCTGAAGAAAAATATAATGCTTTTGCTAAAAGTGTTAGTGCCATTGAAATTCTGGTTTTTTTAGAGCAAACTTCTGGAACCACAGCACTTTTAATTTTAAATGCATGTTTTTGCATTTGACTCTAGAATCACCTAGATATTCTAGAAAAAGAATAAAGTGGATCCAACTAACCTGAAATCTGCCTTTTCCTGATTTTTTTAGACCCCATTTGTTATATCTGAATCAGGCCATTCTGCATACAAAAGGCTTTTCATTATGTAACTTGATATTGAATATATATGTAATGTTCCCCTTCTGGGGAACCCAGCTCTGCATCTCAAAATTTATGCTTTGAATAGAGGGTTTTGGGATTTTTTTTGTCTAAAGGGGAAATTCATATTAAGTCATTCTCAAGGAATGAGGAAGTGCAGGGGGTGTCTTTTTATTGGACTTATTTGTGCACAAGGATGTGACTTTAAAAAAAATTGAGTAGTTATTTAGTGAGACTACAAATTCCTTTGAAGTTACAAAATTAAATGTCCTCAGTTTGCTTACAGGTTTCATTTTATTTCCAAGCATGCTCTCTGAATACCATGTATCATATCATGTACATTATACATTATATATATAAATTTTAGTAGAGATTATAACAAAGGTAAAATATAAACATGAAAATATATAAATTAAGAAAAAGAAAAAAATACAGGGACTATTTGAATTTATGTTTACAGAAAAGTAAGGTAAAGTCTCCTTGACTCATGGTCAACCCCTGGTAACTTCATGGATAACTCCAAGCAATTTTCTTGGTTAAGCGCAGGGCCTCTTCTGGCATGTTTTTTCACTTCTTACTCTAGCCTTAGTATTGCTTGAGTAGTTGCCCATCCAAGAATTAACCAGGCCCGGTTGTCAAGACTTTGGATCAAGTGTAGCATTAAACTTTCTGGCTACTCCTCATTCCAAATTAGGCACAACAAAGTAAGATAAGTAGTTTACGTTAGAGAATTAGGGAACTTCTCCTTTGAAGAGCATCCGGAATCCCGCCTGCTATGTATACTGGCCCCCAGGTTTAAATGCTAGTCCTCTTTCTCCCACCTATTTGATTCAACAGTTATGTAGCTGCTGATTTCCTAGCCTTAAAGGTTTATGCCAGCTTCCCTCTTGCTTTCAAAAAAATGGCTTTGTCATGAAAATTAGAGAATTCCTTCTCAGCTTTTGTCCTTTTAGCTTGTGAACCCAGAGAAGATCAGCCTGATCCTGCTGGTATAAACATTTGCTGTTGGTTATGAAGGGGAAACAAACCTAAACTCCTGGAGCCAACTGAAGTTTAGCAAATCACTGTGTGCTCTTGTATTAAAATATCTTTTCATCAGGGTAATGATCTGGGAGAGGAGAACAGGAAAGATATCCAGTGCCCTCTTTAGAACATGTCCCTGCTAGGTTTATGTCAAAATTTTAGTTGCCACTGTTATCCTACAGCAGTGTATCTCAATCTTGGCAACTTGGCAGCATGGGGAATTCTGGGAGTTGACTTGAAGGTTGCCATGGTTGAGAAATACTGTTCTACATTTTCTCAGTCCTCCCCATTTTGCTTCCGTAATTCTCAGTCAATATGGTCCTAGCTGTCTTGTAGTCTATGCACGAGGCAGGGAGATGTTAGGCTGGGAAAGGCTGCTTTGATCTATGTTGTTTTGTTTTTCTTTCAGTTGGGGGTGTGGTTTTCATTAGGCTGTGCCTACTTAGCATTGGAAGACTACGAAGGTGCTTCCCGGGCCTTTCAGCGCTGTGTGATGTTGGAACCTGATGTAAGTAAATGTAAAAGGAAAAACGGCCCTTAGGGGTGCTTTGATTAAAAATCCTTTTATTATCATTTCCTACATTTTATGGAACATGTAAAGTTGGTGGATTTCTCAATGAATTTATGTTTGAGAGTCAGACAAAAATTCCTTGCAGAAAAAAAGCAGCAGTTAACAACCATGGAGGAATTGTTTTAGTAATAGTCCTCGATTTACAATCATTCGTTTAGTGAAGTTACAATGGCACTAAAATAGTGACATATGACCATTTTTTTTCACACTTACAACCATTGAAGTGTCCCTGCGGTCACTTGATCAAGATTCAGACGGTTGGCAAAACTGGCTCGTGTCCATGACGTTTGCAGTCTCCTGGTGTCATGTGATCACGTTTTGTAACTTTCTGACCAACAAAATCAGTGGGGAAGCCAGATTCACTTGACAAGTGTTAACTAACTTCACAGGTGCACTGATTCGCTTAACAGCTGTGGCAAGAAAGGTCATAAAATGGGACAAAACTCACTTAACAACTGTCTTGCTTAACAATGGAAATTTGGAGCTCAACTGTGGTCGTAAATCAAGGACTATCTGTAGAGATTAGTTGAGTTCTTTAGGTCTCACTGTATCTACCCAGCTGCGTAGTGTGCATATATGTTACAGAGTGTGTTATCTGTGCCCTAATTATGTGCAGATGCACTGTATATGCATGTACAAGATATGTTATAATGCACCAGCTATACATGTAATGGACATATGCGCACATACGCAAATATAAAAGTGCCAAATGCTCACAGGGTAGCCAAAACTTTTAAAAACTCTGTGTTCTCGTATGGGATTTTGTCCATTAAAACTGAAAAATATACTTAAAGATTCCTAACTTTTTATCCTTATAATCCTTATTCCGCGTTCTAGGAATTTTTATGATGGTGCTCACCATTTGAAAGCTTGCTCTTCCTTGATTTTAAATGACATCTTTCTTTCTAAATAAGAAATATGATATGGCACCATAAGTCCTAGGTAATAGTCTCCCCCCCTCATTTTGCAAGACATTACCAGGTCTTGGTTGTAAAAAGACTTCCCAAAATCATTATTTGAGAAATGATGATAGAATATTCTGTGACCACATTGCCATTATTTATGTTGGTCTTTTGTTCTTTTATTAGCATCTGTTGTTTGCATCAGAAACTGTGTCAGGGTACTTGAGCTTTGCATATCCTAACAGGTGACAGTGGTACATGCTTGAAACTCTCCTCTTATAAATGGTTGGTTTGCACACATTGATGGAGGGGTGTAAATTCAATATTTGTGTTTGTGTGAATATCATTTGCATTTAAATGTTTATCCCTTCTGTGATAGTTTAATGCTAAGACCTGTGTGTATTTTGACTGTAGAATGCGGAGGCTTGGAACAATCTATCTACGGCATATATCAGATTGAAACAGAAGTAAGTGCATCAAAGCGGTTTTCTAATTCTTCCTTCCAAAATAAACAGCCCTGGTTTCCTCTCACTCTGGCCTTTCCGGAATAACATTCAGCTTCTGAATATACTGCCTTCAGGATCCTCTTTATCACCACAAATCCAAGCTCATTTGGCCTCCCATCATAAATATCATTAGAATGTCAGAGATTATATCACGAAAAAAAACTTTTGGAAAGAAAAGCAACTCTTTAGATCTCGCCGCACCCACAAATGTTACAGTAGAAAAAATATTGCACAGTGTACAATTGATTAGGATTTCAAGTTCACAGTGAAGCTGGTAGTAGAAGGGCTATCTGTGCTTGGCATATCATACACACACACACACACACACACACACACACACACACACACACACAGATAGATAGATAGCTAGCCAGGAAGCAAAGTATTACACACACATACACAAACACACATATAGATTTAGATAGATATAGATATAGATACAGCCAGGAAGCAAAGTATTATAGAAGCAGCCGCATCCAGGGCTGTACCCAATATACTGTCCTCCAGATTCGTTGCACCACAATTCCCATAGTTCCCACCCACAACCAATTTGGAAGTCATGTTTTGTCATATCAGTACATCTGGAGCCAGTGCCTCTTCTAGTTATATTGTACAACAACATTATCATTATATTACAGGTGGTCCTCAACTTACAAGCACAATTGAGCCCAAAATTTCTGATGCTAAGCGAGACAGTTAAGTGAATTTTGCCCCATTTTGTGACCTTTCTTACCACAGTTGTTAAGTGAATCACTACAGTTGTTAAGCTTACTTGTCAGAAGGTCGCAAAAGATGATCACATGACCCCCCAGGACTCGGCAATCATCATAAATATGAACCAGTTGCCAAGCATCTAAGTTTTGATCACATTACCATGGGGATGCTGCAGTGGTCATATGGGTGAAAAACGGTCTTAGGTCCCTGCGAACAGTCACTAAATGAATTGTTGTAAATCGAGGACTGTCTGTACATTTTATGTTAGCTGATTAATTTGACTATTTGCTATTGAGGTTTAAAGAGTACTTCAAGATCCTATTTTTGTTGTGAACTAATTTAAATCAGGGGTTCCCAATCCCCGGTCTATGGCATACCAGAAACTGGGCTGCACAAACAAGCGAAGTCCCATCCACGAGATACAGGCAGCAAGCGAAACCACGCCCCCTCCGGTCCGCAGAAAAACCTCTCTCCACGGAACCGGTCCCTGGTGCCCAAAAGGTTGGGGGATGCTGGTTTAAATAATGCGCAGCTGGCAAGAGAAGGTGACTACTGATATTTAGATGCATAGCATCATTCTTATTTAAACCAGAATCCTGTCCTAAATCTGAATGTATCTTGTTTTAAACAGGTGATATGACTAATGATTTGTATTTGTGTTGTTCCAATATTCATCGTGAAAATTGGCTGTTCAATATTAAGTTATCTTTTCATTTTCCTGGAAATGTACCTTTCATAAATCTTTTGAATGGACTTGATATCTTAATTCGGTATGGTTGTTTCATTTATGTAACAATAATTCGGTTGCATATCTTCTTGATAAAACAGCTTTCAGCTTTTCAGAAGCACAACTCAATTGTCAAGATAATTTTTGTTGCTTCGACTATGTTCCATTAATCTTCTGCTTAAAGGAATGCATCTTCAGAAAACAAGCTAAAGGGTATTTTTATTTTCTTCATATCATGAAAAACAATTTATCAACTTTCTCAAAAGACACTGAAAACGAGAAAACCAGTAGGGAGCTTACAAAGTATTGTATACACAGGAAACAAATTGCTAAGAGGATGCATTGAACCAAAAGCCATAAATAAGTTCAAGAGGTCTTTAGACGTATTTATGGAATAAGCAGACTGAAAGATGCAGTTGCCTCAGAGATTGCAAGGAACAGAAAATAGATGCAAAGAGATTCCAAGATGCTCAAGGGTCCTCTTGAAACAAATGTCCTTTTCAGCAACTTTCCATGTTAACATAGAAATAGCCTAAAGAAGCTTTCCAGCTAATAAACTCTTTAGAAGTAATCATTAGATATCTTTGAACCAATGCCTCTATTTCAGTGATGGCGAACATTTTAGAAAACAAGTGCCCCAAAACTGGCCCCGCCCCCGCTCCATCCCCTGCCTCTCCCCCACCCTGCCCCCACCCCGCCTGCCCACAGGGCCACTCACAGCCTCCAGGGCCTGCCGCAGATCACCCAGGCAGCCCAGCAGCGCCATGGTGGCCACGCCCTCTGCCCGTGCCCCACAACATCAACTGTGCATGATAGGGCGTGAGGGTCTATGCTGCCTGGCTGCCATGTCCTTCGCTGCGCTGCTCCACATGGGCCACGCTCGGAGGCGATTCTCCTCCGGGGGGCTGTTGGTGAGGAGGGGGTCACGGGGGGAGGCAAGGTTGGGCAACGGCACGTGTGCCCACAGAGAGGGCTCCGAGTGCCACCTCTGGCACCCGTGCCATAGGTTCGCCACCACTGCTCTATTTGCTCAAACCAGACTGGTTGTGATAGTCTTTGAGAATATGATTGGAGAGCATCTGATACTCAACTCAGTTGTTAGAATAAAGGTTCATTGGCTCCAGGTCCAGATTTTCAGATGCCAAAGACCACATGACTCACTCTGATTATATATAAAATTATATATAACCCCCCCCCCCAGTTAATGATGGTTTTGTGGCAAAGACAGGAGTTTATTTCACCTCTTTTCACTATGACAAGAAAATGAAAAGATTCTAAGCAAGCAAATGGGGAAGCCTTTCATGGAAAAACAAAGTGTGCCCATTTTATAATTAATTAATGCTAGATATTTTTTCTTTTTTCTTTTTAAACCAGAATAAAAGCATTTCGGACTCTTCAGGAAGCTCTCAAATGTAATTATGAGCATTGGCAGATTTGGGAAAATTACATTCTAACCAGTGCAGATATTGGAGAATTTTCGGAAGCCATTAAAGCTTATCACAGGCTTATGGACTTACAAGAAAAGTATAAAGATGTCCAGGTGAGATGCCCATCTTTTTTATTCACGTGTCTAATTTTAAATAATATGACTCATTACAAAGAATAATAACTTAAAGCATGTTGAGTATCTTAGGTTGCCTGCTTTAGAATTTTAGAAGTCCTTAGAAAATCATTCAAAAATATAACTGTTTCTGTTTCAGGTTGTATCAAGACCTAGTAAAAAATGATCCTTTTCTACAGCATAAGCAGTGGATACCTGTCTCCCATCAGTTCTGATGGGAGGAAATAGCAGCCTCACCCAGTTTAGCTTTGCTTTTCTCAGAAAACACATATACTTATGAACTCCACTAATTACCTCAGTTGCAACATTTCTTTTTTTCTTGTACTTTCCTTTTACTTTTTTTTAGCATTTGTCTTCTTTGGAGAGCCTTTAGGCCTGTGGCCTGAAAATTAACAGTGTATTACCCAGGAATTCCTCTGAGCTGTCAACTCAAATGCACATAAGGTCCTCGGCTTCTAACTTTGTATCATCATGCACTTTCCCTCTCTGCCAAGAGCCCCTGAAGAGGCAAGCCAATGCAGTGGCTCTTGAGTAACCAGATGTGAAGTGCATGTTTTTTACAGCACCCTCTTTGTGTGTGTGTGTGTGAGAGAGAGAGAGAGGGGGGGAGAGACTATTCCTTTAGACCAGTGGTTCTCAACCTTTTTAATGCCGCAACCCCCCAACCGGTCGTAAGTCGAGGACTAAACTGGTCGTAAGTCGAGGACTAAACCGGTCGTAAGTTGAGGACTAAACCGGCCGTAAGTCAAGGACTACCCAGCTGGTCATAAGTCGAGGACTTTCCCTGCCTGGGAGCACCACGCATGCGTGGTTCCGCCCCCTGCGCTGGCCGAGGCGTAGCTGGCAAGCGGCAGAGACGGAGCAGGCCAACCACCAGCTGGCCCAGCCCAAGGGAGGTAAAGCACCCACCGGAAAAGGGGAAAAAAATGGCGGACAGCCTTGCTTGGCGACCCCCGTGAAATGGTCGATCGACCCCAAATGGGGTCGCGACCCATAGGTTGAGAACCACTGCTTTAGACAGTATAGGCATTGGAGGGGATGGAAGTCAGCCAAGCCAGTACTTGGTTCTCGTACCCCCATTCATCTAATGCATGGGTGTCAAACTCGCCGCGTCACATGACTTGTCACGATGTATCGCAAATTTTTTTTGCATTGCCGGAGCTGGGGTGAGCACGATCTCCGCATAATGCATGATGCAACCGGTCTGCGGGCCGGCAGTTTGACACCCCTGATCTAATGGATAGATAGCATTCCATCTTCCATACTGTTTTTGCCTTTTCTAGTGCAATGGCAAAAGGATAATTGTGTGGGGGTGTGGGATGTTAATATTGCAGAAACAGTTCTGCAGTAATGTGTTGGAAAGTCAAGGGGAGGAGCAATTCTGCTATCATACAGTTTGATATTTTTGCGATGTTGATATTACCTCAAAGAGACACATAGAATTCAGATTTCTGTTACTGATTGTTAGTATCCCTGGAAAATATTTAACAATGTTTAAATATTGTTAAATACAGCAGCTAAGGAGATCGTTCCTTTGTTTTATAATTATATTTGTTATAGTATTATTCATCAGGCATCTTCAGAGGAAATAATTAGATAATGCTGTTACACAATTATAACATCTTGTACCACCTTCAAATAGATTACTATTTTAATAAATTAATCCAGTCATTTAAGATATTAATTCCAGCTCTGATCAATTGAACCATGTATTAGCAAACATTTTGGAAACTCCACTCAACTTTATGGGAGTCAAACTATAATTAACGATTTCCTTCCCTTTAAGGTACTTAAGATTCTGGTAAAAGTAGTCATGGACGGAGTAGATGACCGAAATGGAGAGACAGCCAAAGGATTAAAGGGAAAACTGCAGGCTCTCTTCGGTAGAGTGACTTCTCGAGTGACAAGTGATGGAGAAATCTGGAGATTATATGCTAAGCTTTATGAAAACGGGCAGAATGAGAACTGTGAAGACATAGAAAAGGTAAACCTTAATGACAGAATATGCCTCTACTACCAGAACAGATACGTGTTTTCATATTTGATATTATGGTTTTGATGTATCCTATGTGAGAATACGATTGGTTCATGAAATATCCTTTGCTTGAATTTTACATTCCATTACCAGCTTGTTTGGCGACTTGACTAGCAAGGTTACTTATTTTAAAGATGGATAAAAAGAGAAAAATAATGAAGGGAGCACCGAGATAAAATAACAGACTTTTCCCTCTTAGCATGAAAAATACACATTCAGGCAGAGATGAATTTAATTATTTCTTGTGATTCCAGACTTGCTTAAGATAGTATTTATTCATTTAAGATGTGCTAATCACAGAATAGCTGATCTGCTTTATTAGACGTAGGGAATGGTCTCGCCAGTTTTTTAATGTTTCATTCTGGCATTACCAAAGTGCTAAATATTACTTTTAAGCAATATGTCTTCTGCAAAATGATTTATACATTTCAGTCTTCCTTTGGAATTTCAATAGCTGAATCATTATCTCCATGCAGCAGTCTTTGGCGGAAGAGAATGTTTCCAATTATTAAACTGTTACTGTTTAAAATAAGGCAAATAGAAGCCCCAAGTATGGGATCACTTATTAAGCTGTTCTATGTGGTCAGTCTGATCCTTTAGCATTGCCGACACATCACTATTGTACTGCAGCTGTACCTTTCTCTGATGTGTGTGTGAGACATCCTTCCTCCATATATGGAGAGGACTGAGGAAACTGTAGAAAAAAAGAACAAAGATAAGAAAGATGAGTGAGAAGCAGACATGTGAGAGTAAAACGAGATGCTTAGCAGAATGCAGAAAATGGAAAGGAAATATAATAAATAACATTAGAAATGTTAGGTAGACATAGGAATCCTGTGTGGGAGATAGCCAAGAGATTAAACAGGAAAAAGAAAAAGACAAGGTTTGTATGTGTTTTACTATGCACATTTTTTAAAATTCTTTTTTCACTTGTATTTGTCTCCCTTACAGTCATATATTTATACAGCACTTCCTTTGTCATTTCTTTTCTTTTCTTGTGGGGGCAGGGAAGTACATAAAAAAAAGGATTTTTTTCTCCCGTGTAATTTCTTATCTCCTGGTGCCTTGATTCTAGGCAAACGTTGGGTAATTACAATCTGAAAGAGGCAAAATAAAATTGTCCACTAGTCCAATTCCCTTTCAAACTGTAGAGATTCTCCTTTTCATAAACTAGTAAATAAATAAAGCTAGTATTTTTGCTCCAAGTCTTAATCTAGAAATTTGGTATATTTTTTCTGTAATTTCACTTTCCCTCTCATTTTAAATGCATTCCTAGGCTACATTTGAGACAGCAGTATTGCTAAAGCCATTGGAAGAGACTTCCCCATGTAAGAGAGGAAATAATAAATACTCTTTTAAAACAAGGAGCGTTTCTACTTGTGGCCTGTATCCAATGTTATACAAGTGAACTTCTACTGATAAAATAATTTTTCTATTTTTCTCTCCCTGCCCGACCACTGTATCCTCCAATATCCACTAAATCAACTAGAGAAATCTCCCAACCATCTGGAGGAGATTTAGGTATATGTGCAAACAGCAGGAGAGTCATCCATTTTGTTGGCACAGTGGACAGACAAAATGGGATATAGTTTTATCTTTCCTATAACTGATTAACATTCATTTTATGGGCTAATGGGTTTTCTTAGTGAGACGTTCAGTCAGAGGCTCAATATGCTTTTGTAAGGTGTTTTATTTGTAAATTAATTTTTATTTTTGCATTGAAATTTGATGGACTAAATGGCCTATTTCAACTCTTTGGTTCCAAAAAACCTCATCCTTCAGATGTATAATTTTAGAACGGCAACATTGTCAAAATATTGTTTCATGATCATGGGTTTATACTGGACAATACTTCCCTAAATATCGATGAAATCATTGACCCAGACAAGGTATATCAGTCAATCCTTTTTGTGAATTCTTGGGGGCCCACTATATGGAACAACAAAAGAGTTCACCCTTGATTTGTGAAAATATTTTATTGTATTTAGGTTTTCTAAAGCTGTAATGAATAAAGCAAGATGAAGAAATAGTGAAAAAGTTGAAATATGCACATTCGTTCTTTGATCAAATGTTGTAGCATCTTTATCCACTGCCAAAGGAAACCAATGGCTAAATCATGTGCTTTCCACTGAGGCTATCTATTTTGGCTACATCATTCTCAGTTTTTTTTCCAGATTGCATAATTCTCGCATAAATATCTCCAATTTCTCACTTCAGAACACAAAATACAAGATGAATCGTTTCCTTGATGTGACTTCAG
This sequence comes from Protobothrops mucrosquamatus, assembly GCF_001527695.2. NCBI lineage: Eukaryota > Metazoa > Chordata > Lepidosauria > Squamata > Viperidae > Protobothrops > Protobothrops mucrosquamatus. The sequence goes on from NW_015389214.1 coordinate 76,668, forward strand.
CTTCCTTGTTTTAAACTGTTGAGTTCTAGTATCCTAGCAACAGAATATCAATTAATATTATTGCTAATTCAGGATGACCAAAGAGAGCTTGTCAGGCTCAAATATAAACAGTTCTCTAGCTTAGTATAGAATAATACAGTGCAAAATTTCAAAATTGCCCTATACACTCATAAAAACTGCTAAAAATTTGAGAACCCCTCAACCCTTCCCCCTTTTTTGACACTGAAACTGTAGGTTTGCTAAAATATCTAGGAGAATGACACAATTTCTTAAAAATAATAAGTGCATCATATTTAAAAGTGCAGAAATCTCAATTCTCATACATACTGGTCATTAGATCCCAAAGTGACATGAATACAGGCCAGGGTTATCAAGTCCTTCACTTAGTATTGAAGAATAGCTTTTAAGTGGTTCTGGCTGCAGCATAGTATTAAGATAGAAAAAAGGATGACTTTAAATTTAGTAGTCTAATTGTGAGGAGGTGGATCTTTTTGTTTAGTTTTTCTGAAGAGGACACTTGCATGTTCTCACATTTAAGGCCCACCTCACCTCTCCTGAATATAAGGTAGTCCTCGACTTATGACCACAACTGAGCCCAAAATTGATGTTGCTGAGACATTTGTTGAGTTTTGCCCCATTTTACAGCCTTTTTTTCCAATTTTTAAATTAACGTATAACAAAAAAGTTTTGCCCCATTTTTCTTGCCACAGCTGTTAACTGAATCACTGCAGTTGTTAAGTTAGTAACATGGTTGTTAAGTGAATCTGGCCTCCCCATTGACTTTGCTTGTCAGAAGGTCGCAAATGGTGATCACATGACCCCGGGACACTGCAACTGTCATAAATATGAGTCAGTTGTCAAGCGTCTGAATTTTGATCACTTGACCATGAGGATGCTGCAACAATCCTAAGTGTGAAAAAAATGGTCATAAGTCACTTTTTTCAGTGCTGTAATGTCAAACAGTCACTAAATGAACTGTTGTAAGTCGAGGACTACCTGTACTCTCTTGTTAAAGAATGTTATATTGTGAATGCTTTGCTTACAATCAAATCAAGGTATATCTAGTAGGGCATTTTATTTGAAGAAACTGGATAACTAGCCAGTGCTGTAAGATCACCAACAGCTTTCTGCCCACCACATAGTAATATTCTATTGTATTTTATTATAATAGAGTGGTCTCTTTGCAAGAGCATGTGTGCCTGGAGAGGTTGTGGAATGGGCTCCTGATTGGGTCCATGAAGGGATTCCTAGATCTACATTTCTTACACACTCTCCTTACCCTTTGGGAGAGCCTTTTTGGTTTGTTATCATCATCCACCTTACACAAGTTCAAGGCCCCTTTGTTTTGGTTTGAATTACAGAGAGCAGAGTAGGAAAACATCCTCACTTCTTTTTCTCAGTAACTAAATTTGACAGGGCATTTCTAAAGTTAAAGACCTCTCAGAATGAATGGGTTAATTCAGTAAAGTCAGACTTTTTTTTTATTACAGATATTAAGGTTAAGGAACTAAATAGGTTTTGAAGATAATGGAGAAAAGTGACAAATTATCTTTACTCCTGCAGACCTTAACTCAACTGCTAAATTTTCCAGGCAGAAACACACATCCATACATGCACAAAATTCAGATAGGAACAAGGATGCAGACAAGCAGCTCAGATCAATCTGTAACATAAAGAAAATTATAATCTGAATTAGCTCCACATTTTCCTCGGTAACTATTTTCTCATGATTCTCCAACTTTTCTCTGGGCTGGGCTGCTTTTCTTACTTGGCAGAAATTAGACTGAGAAGAGAGGCTCTTTCTTCTTGGGATGAAAGACAAAACATCAAAAGCAAAATCTGAATTTCCCCTTTCTCTTTTTCAAAGACCACCTGAGAAGGGGAGTTGAGCCTTGAACATCTGATTTTCCTGAGTTCCAAATCGATAGCACACATTCAAATTTTTCCTTAATTCTTTGGTGGGAGGAGGTGTTACTCCCTCTCCGTATTGATATAAAAGAAGCATTAAACTCTGAATGTAAGGTAATGTTTGCAGCATTCAGAATACTATGGAATTTAAAGAACTCCTTAAGTCAGTGTTTCTCAACCTTGGTCACTAAGCGGTGTGGACTTCAACTCCCAGAATTCTGCTGCGCTGGCTGGGGAATTATGGGAGTTGAAATCCACATCGCTTAAAGTGGCCGAGGTTGAGAAACACTGCTTAAGTTATCTGATTCCATTACAATAGAACAGGGAGGAGAAATACCTGTGCCAACAGATAATGAAAAATAATTCTTCTTTTGTTTGGCCATTGGCTGTGCCATATAGGATCGACGGGCAGTCCTATAAAATAAAATAAACAATAAATAAAATAAACAATAAAAAGAATACATTGTAGCATACAGCATTAAGGAAAAAACAATAACCAAATGATAAAGCTGAACTTGATAGCATTTGATAGTTAGAGGCATACTTAACATTCTTTAGCCTTTTTCCTTGTTTTAGACATGTTTTTAGAGCTAGTTAAGCTTATTGCAGATCCCATGCTGCAATTTTCATATTACTTCCTTCATTAACATAACGAGATATAATTCCATCAATTTTCAGCCATGGTGACCACAAAGAAGAGCTTGAGGGCTGTAGATTCTTTCCCCTCCCCTTGTTCAATATATCATTTTTTTAAAAAATGACAGATTTTAAAAAGCAGATTAAATTTACAGCCCTAAAATCATAATTTTTAAAAGTGTGTGAAGGACTCAACCACATGATATATTTTGATGAGATGGCCTGGATGAAGATCTCAAGCGGAGATTCTTAAGGTTTCAATAGATCTGTGGGGGTGGATTGGTTTTGCAGATAACTTGGTCCCAAACTGCAAGAGGTTTTAAGGATTAAAGCCAGTACTTTGAATTGAACCCAGAAAGGGCACAATTGTACTGCCATAATCTGGTCTCATTTTCCATATCCATTAATAATCATGCAGCTATATTTTGTAATAGGCACATTCTCTGGACTATTTCCATTCTTTCTGAGAGACATAGCTTTCTAAAATCAGTTTCTTATCCTCTCAAAGATAAGTGGTCATTCAGAATCCTCCTTGACCATATCTTCAGGCACCTATGACTGAAAACATGTAATAAAACAGGAACAGGCATTGTTCTTCACTGTTATTTTCAGAGATGATCTGAGTGACTTGCAAGCATGTTGCAATGAGACATCAGAGATTCCATGAATCTTTCCCTAGATCAGTGGTTCTCAACCTGTGGGTCGGGACCCCATTTGAGGTCGATCGACCATTTCATGGGGGTCGCCAAGCAAGGCTGTCCGCCATTTTTTTCCCCTTTTCCAGCGGGTGCCTTACCTCCCTTGGGCTGGGCCAGCTAGTGGTCGGCCTGCTCCGTCTCTGCCGCTTGCCAGCTACACCTTGGCCGGCGCAGGGGGCGGAACCACGCATGCACGGCGCTCCCGGGCAGGGAAAGTCCTCGACTTACGACCGGTTGGGTAGTCCTCGACTTACGAGTGGTTTAGTCATCGACTTACGACCGGTTTAGTCATCAACTTACGACCGGTTGGGGTCGCGGCATTAAAAAGGTTGAGAACCACTGCCCTAGATCCAATTGCAAAAAATTCTGAATTGCTCATAAGGCTATTATTCAATAAGAAGGGGAGGGGGAAGCCTTCTGTGTCACCAAAATAGTGAGCTCTGCTGGGTGTTTGTTTATACTCATCCTGAATCTTTTACCTGAATTCAAACCTTCTGTCGGCTAGCTTCATGTTGGTAACCTAACTCTTTCTTCTCATCCGTATCACGCCGTGCGGCTGTTCCTCGTAGAGATCCATGCCAGCCTGCCTAATCCTCCCTGAAGTGTCATCTCTGTGGTGATTTGCAAACTCCATTTCAGGCATCCATTTCCCAAGAGTCAAAGTCATGTGTCATTTTATATTTCTTAAGTCAGGAAGCATCTGGAACCAAGCTATTTTTGTTAAAGAAGGGTTGGTTTATTTTTGCCACTCGGACTGTTTCTGTATTTAGTTGAGCATCAAAATGTGTCAATTGAAAGGGTGAGATGGCTGTGTGGCTTACATCATAACACTGTAAGCTCTTGTTTTGTTTGATTTTGTTCTGTTTTGCTTTGATGCAAGATAGTGTCACTGTTTGCTTTTCCAGTGCCTGTAGCCTGATTGGCATCATCTCCATCTCTCAAATATTGATGGCATGTAGAGCATCAGGAAATGGAATTCACGGGCTACATTAAGTTATCACATTGTGCGACATTTCTAATGAATAAGCTGTTTGTGCACATTGCCCAGTTGCTTCCACTTGGCTCTTCCTGCCAGCAGATACAGCTGACATGTTCCAACCATGGTATGTTTAGCAGTATGCATGAACTGGGATTTGTTTCTTTCTTAACAAGTCAAAGCCATAAATTGTGACTTCATCGTGGCTTATGAAACTGCTTGCCAGGAGAGATACAAGCCATAGTTCTCTGCTCATACTTAAGGCTAAAGAAATAAGTAAGAGACTCATTTGGGTATGTCAGCAATCACATTCCAGATGGGAACTGCCAGGCTAAAACTGAACAAGCTGGTATTCTGAACTCCAAGTATGAAGAACATGAAGTCATTTCACAGTGGAAAATTCCTTCTCAGGAATTTTCTGGGGAGCCACAGGAATTTTTAAGTGTCCCTATGAGCAGGAATCAAGAAGAACTTAACTAGGTTCTGAAAAATGTAACATGTTTTTATACTTTAAACTACGCAAACCAGATAACAGCACAAAAACTACTAATCAGTTCGTAGTTTAATATCTACTGTGCACAACCAGTTCCATCTTCCTCATGTTCATGTTGCTATCATGTTTTCATGATATTTATGGAGAGATGAGAGCCTTTTTCCGATGTTTTTTCTTCCTTCTTCTGTTTGTGTCTACCCCAAATTATGAATTATGAAATTAAATTAAATTAAATTAATAGTTATCGCTATCTGTGTCGTCCATTAACACCACCTGAACACCAGGCATAAAAATTGAGTTCCTTTTATTGGTTCTGAAATTCCTCATATTTAACTTAGATGAATGAGTAGGAGGTCTAATATTGAGAGTAAGATAAAATTATCCCTGTTCACACTTTCTGCGTCTTGCATGATATATATGTCTTTTTCTGATCTCCTCTTTGCCCACTTTTTTTCTAAGTTAATCCCCTCAACCCTTATAAACCTTTTGCTGTAAACATTTTTTTTCAATTTGTGAAGCAGAGTAATTAGAACAGCATGCTGTTCCATTAGTTATGAGAAAAATAACATAAACCAGCAGTGATATTATCAAATACAAAATTCTGTGATGTATAATAGGTTGCCAAAATTGAAACATTATAGAGAAGGATTTGAATAAATTTTAGCATAGAGACTAAAATTTTGGATTTAGAAAATTGCTAGACTTATTTTATTGACATTCTTTTATCTGTCTGTCTGTCTGTCTATTTATCCATCCATCCATCCATCCATCCATCCATCCATCCATCCATCCATCCATCCATCCATCCATCCATCCGATTAATATGTTGCCCATCTTACCAAAGACAACTTTCTTCATTTGCTTCTGCTTAGTTTTAGGCTCTTTCTCTTGAATATCTACTTCTTTCTCCTTAGAGTCCAAATTGCTCTTTTCAAATTACAAAATCAATTCAGAATAAAATTGGCACCTTATTCAGGTGCATAATGGCTCTAATTATGAAAATACAAGTGCTTTTTTACTTTCAATTGCATTTAAATACGATGACCTAGCAAAATATGGGTCACATGTATCTGTCTAGACAGATTTTTTTTTAACTTAAAAATTGTCTCTTAACCATATGCTACTTATATGTCTGTCATACTTGAGAGACAAAAACAGCTAAAACATCTGTGCTACAGCTGCAAAGAAAGAGGCTGCTTTAAAGCTGAGGAACTAATAATGTATTACCAGTCAGTATGCTTGGGGGGGGGGGGGAATTTGCATGTACGCATAAAAGTAAAGCAACTTTTAAGTTCACAGTACCTCTGTCATTGCAGGCATTGCAGTATCTCACCAAAGCATACAAATGTGAAATCCAATCAGGAGACTGGGATAAAGATACTTTCTCTTTTAAGAAAGTAGCCAGAGATGCTCTAGAACTTGCACACGGTATGTCCTGTATAAAAATGTTGATATAAGTCGCAGCTGATTATCTATTTCTGAAGCTCTTTTTGTCGAAACAACAAGTAGTGTATATAGCAGACCATACACCTGAATATAATTTCCAAGGAAATAGTTGAGGGAACAGGAAGTGAGATGTAGCAAATATATCTCAAAGTAAAAAAAATAAAATAAAATTGGCCAGCCATGTTGTGTTTGGAAACTTAGTAGAAATGCTAAACCTTTTGTTATATTGCCATAAAAACCGCATTATTTTCTCCATGTAGTCATCATAAGTTGTGCTTGACTCAAGGACAGGTTTACCTGCTTCTACCACTTCAGAAAGTAAGCAATAATGAAAAGGTTGAAATTAAAAGTAACTCCAACCCTCAGAAAGTTGAGAAAACAGTACAATTCTGGGTACTCTCTTGTTATTAGGAACAGAAGATACAGTGGGGAGGGAGCGATAAAATATATTTTTATTCTAGCACACTGAGTCAAGGCGTTGAATATCTTTATTTTTTACTTTTTTTCATTTTCTTTACTTAGGCCCTTCACAGTTTCTAGCGTTTGCTGAGGTTTTAGAAACTGAAATCCAGTGTGATTACAGAACTCAATGTTGGGATATTGACATCACAGCATAGAGATTTTCACATATACATGTTTCAACATCAGTTCCAAATCTCATTTTTTTTTTTAAAAAAAGGGGAAATAACAATGAACTTAGAAAATTCTAGTATTTCTAGGGCACAAGCTAGAAGTTTAAATGGCCATCCGATTCTGAAAATGATTGCGTTACATTTGGTTTTCTCTTCTCATTTGTAAGACTTTAAATAAAATTTAATGCCATGATGTAACACGATAGTCATGAGCGTCCTGATAAAGCAGACAAAAGTGGCCATCATGATTACAGATACCTCTGGTGACACTTCCAATCATCAGAAGCCATGAGGTACATTAAAGATGCAAAAGCACAAAACACTGGGCTACCTTACAGTGAATGAAATGGCACATGTTATAGAGCAGCCATTAAAAAAAACTGGATAGTCAGTGATGCTTAGAATTGGGTGCCATCATTTTCAGACTTTCTAACTGCGAAATATTGAGAACAAAATGAAATACCGTAGTCTCTTTCCTGATTCAAGATGCCAAAGGTCCTGCAATAATCAAAATGTACTTTACCCCATTAAATGGAAAATAGAAAGAAAGCACATTGTTTGCATCTTATTTCATATTCTGCATTTGTATGGGTGTGTGCAAAAAGCAAACAATTAAAAATCCCAAACACCCCCTAGAAGAGAGAGCACGGAAATGTGCACCTCCAAGCTCTATTGAGCCACAGTGGATGGATGGATGGAGGAAGGGAAGGGAAAGGAAGGGAGATTAGTTTTATAACATAGCAGAGCTAGATATAAATAATCTTGGGTGTTGAACACACCTGACGTTTAATTGTACAGTTTAACTAGCTAAGAGTAAAAACCAACATGGGATGAGAAGGACAATGAAGTATTGTGAAAGAGGACTTGGCTGACTGGAAGAATAACATGGAGTATTCCACACTGCAACATTTGCTTGCAGATTCCAGTACTGTGATGCTGACACTTAGGTAACCAAAATAGCATCATTTACAAACCACAGAGAAGAATTAACTGGCATGATAGTTGGCACATTTTGTTAAAAGATGGGAAACACATTTCAAGAGCAATCAATGTTGGCTGATAGATCACAGAAGAGGACAGAGCTGACTGAATTCTGAATAGGACCATTGCAATGTTTCGTTGCAAGCATTCTAATTGTATGCATTATTAATTAAGATATATAAAAAATTAATTCTTGCAATTCAGCAACTTAAGTTGCAACCTTAAATGACATCACAGAGTTCTACATTCCGGTGATACCTCTGGACCACATGTAAAGTCAACATATTTTTTTTGGGGGGGGGGGGACAACATTATTGCTGTAGTGTCAGTAACTCCTTTTTGTAATAACAACTGCAGACTGTTGCCTTATGTGTAATGTTTATATGGATCCTTTTAATGAATTAGGAAGCTTTTCCTGCCCAGATCGAAGTAACTGAGAGCTGAATAGTCATTTATAATAACCATGCTATTATTGTGGTACTCACCCAACTTTGTTTTGCCTTTTAAAACTCCAGTCGCAATGAAATGCAGCAAAATGAAAACTAATTACCAAGAAGCCTTGCCAATACTCTCTTCTGCCCGACTCAACTTGCGTGGTTTGGTAGCCAAAGCGAAGGTAAGGCTGATGGATGTCATAAAGGGTTCTCTGGAACACACACACAAACACAGAGAGAACACCATGTTTTCAAGAGCTATTGCTTTTGTTAATTCAACTTTCCTCAATCTCTTGCACTCTAAATACCTTAAGAATATGAATCCTAGGATTTCTAATCAGATGGCCAATAATTGACTAGATGGCTAGGAAATTGGAGCTGCGTTACAGCACATCTGGAAGGCATTAGGATGGGAGGAACTGTATTACCTCTTCTTTACACTGAAAGGTGGGGTGGAGAGGTATCCCTATTTGTAGAAAAAAAATAGTTGTGAGAACTGTATTGGATTCAATAGCTATAAATGCCTTTCTATTGTACATCTGTAAAGAACAGACTACTTTTTAAGAAAGCAACTTTGAATGACACCTGCATTATGACATTTGCTTCCAGTGATAGAGTACAAATGCAGTCATTAACCGTTATAAAGAGAAGAGGTGGAGTCAGGAGATGGAAGAACCTCTGGCATTGCTCCCTTAGGAGCAACTTAGGATATCTCTTACAGTGGTCTCCCATGAGAAAAAAAAAGCATGGAAGGGAGCAAAAATAGATCATTAAATCCATTTGGATAAAAGTAGAAGAAATAAAGCTGGCCTATGCACCTGTAGAATTAATAATAATAATAATAATAATAATAATAATAATAATAATAATAATAATAATAATAATAATAATAATAATAATAATAATAATAATAATAATAATAGTAAAGTTGGAAGGGACCTTGGAGGTCATCGAGTCCAACCCCCTGCTCAGGCAGGAACCCTACACCATTTCAGACAAATAACTGTCCAGTCTCTTCTTAAAAACTTCCAGTGTTGGAGCATTCACCACTTCTGGAGGCAGGTTGTTCCATTGGTTAATTGTTCTAACTGTCAGGAAGTTTCTCCTTAGTTCTAAGTTGCTTCTCTCCTTGATCAGTTTCCACCCGTTGCTTCTCGTCCTGCCTTCAGGCGCCTTGGAGAATAGCTTGACTCCCTCTTCTTNTAAGGCATTGTAAAGTGGTATTAATACTTCACGTGATCTTGATTCTATCCCTCTGTTAATGCAGCCCAGCACTGTGTTGGCTTTTTTGGCAGCTGCAGCACACTGCTGGCTCATATTTAAGTGATTGTCCACTAGGACTCCGAGATCCCTCTCACAGTTACTACTATTGAGCAAGGTACCCCCTATACTATACCTGTACGTTTGGTTTTTCTTGCCTAAATGTAGAACCTGTCCTGTTGAGACCAGAAAGGTAAATGTCAAGAGGAAACACTCTGCTCTCAGAGCCAAAATTGAGTGCTTAGCACCTCTTCCCATAATCCCAGTCCGCCCCGAAGTTTGGTTGGGCTTGTGTATGATTTTGATTGAAAAGTCACAAAATAAGATAGGAAAACTCATGACTTCTTCTCTGGCTTTCCTCAATATAGTCAGTCAGAACCTGCATGATCACTAGTTGCCATATGATTAACTCATAGAATTTGGCTTCCACTGCAAAAGATATGAGAATGCAGCATCCTTGCCTTTGTTCATTGGGCATCTCATAGTTCATTCATCCCATTCATTCTTGCCTAGCTTTCAAATTTTATCAGCAGCAGATGCAGATGCAATCTAAAGTTACAGTAGAAGAGAAATGACACCCCTGAAGCTTGTCATAGTTTCTGCTCTTCTCTGTTGCACATGTTTCTTTTTATCCACACATCCAAAAGAATGCCAGATTCTCACTTCGGTCCCAAGTGGATGAGATACTTCATTATGATTAGTAAGGTTTACTAGAGATTCTTGTCCAGCATTTCCATTATGGATCTTTTGATGCCCAATTCTGTTATTTTTAAAAGATGTTGTCTTACATTCTTGTCAATGTTCAGAACCTAGCTACTGAATAGTTGAAAAAAAACCACCAGTGATTACATACACAAGGGCTTTATAAAAATGTGTAGACCCAGGGCTATATGTCAGGCCTCCAGTGCCTTTGGTATGGTCCTCAGAGTTCTCCTAAAGTTGTCAGCAAGGTGTAATTGATAGTAAGAGTGAACTAATTATGAATTTGCTGTAGAACAAATCACATTAACTGTGGAGAGTAAATGTAATTTAATTTTGAATGTTAATGTTTACCCTGGCCTTGCTATTGTTTTTATAGCAAAGCCCATGATAAGCACTTCAAAGCTATGTGAGACCTTAATCCTGGAAAGCAGTTTTGCACACTCCTTTATGGAACAGGTTGCTAGGCAACAAAAGTCCTGAAATTTATCTAAAGTGCGTCCTGTCTGGCTGAGGAATTCTGGGATTTGAAGTCCACAAGTCATAAAAGGGCCAAGTTTGAAGACCCCTGGTCTTGCCCAAGGCTTTCCACTGAAATCTCTCAAGAATCTGTTTTGAAAGCTAGCCGCGTTGTGTCTTGCAATGGAGTTCTGCTCTTTTCTAATTTTAAAATGTAAAATTCTATTAAAATTCTATTTTAATATAATTTTGACCCAAATGTTAAAATCTTCTTCATATGGCTTGCAGATGGAAAACTAACAGGTTAACATTGCATGGGGGGATCTTCCTCATTTGTCACCTACAGAGGAACACCAGCATGCTGCCTTTGGAAATGGGAATAATCTTGTGTAGATGCCATAAAGAAATGAGATCTCTGAAGTTATGGAAATGGTTGTGGTTAGATTGTTTTAAAATCTTGTGCCTTACTTAGAGTAAGGTTTCCCGTAAAAAAAATTGCTTTCAACTTTCTTGTGTAGCAAAATTTTGCAGATGCTGTAAGTGATGACGTTTCCAGTGACCTCGCTGAAGAAGTGGCAGAAATGAAGAATTTGATGATGGAATTGCAAGAACTTAGCAACCAGCTAAGGAATCAGACTTGAGAAAAGAAGATCCGATTTCTTGGAAAGACAGAAGGGCACGGCTGGCACACTTCACTAGTTGTAGCTTGCGCTGATGAGCATTCAGTAAATCAAACACCTAAAGGCCTCTTTTAAATAAATATTTATCCATACCGTACAACCATTAATATTTGCCAACAAGTTTTTCTAGTTATACTTTCTCAATTATATGGGCTTTGCATTGGCTTGGATTTTATGGAACAAATTACGCCTGCTTTTTATTTAGGAGTCCTTTTTTCTTTAAGATTAGATCTGCCTTGCTGCAAAAGTAATTGGCTTCTGTCCATAGTTAACGGACTTTAAGGCTACGAACAATTGGAGAGTTCTGTTTGTGGTGGAAGTGGAAAGGAAAGGGCTATTTGATTTGATTGTGTCAACAGGAACTTGGAAATATGGAAGGGGGAATATAAAACGGAACTGACTGTATTCTGGGATTTTTAAAGCAAGAGGATCCAATTGTATTTTCTTTAGCTTGTGCTTTTCAAATGCAAGTATTAACCCACAAAGTAACGCTTGCCGAGAAATTTTGTATGCTAATCCTTTTCAAAATAACAGGTTTAGGAATACAGATAGTCCCTGACCTATGATCACAACTGAGCCCAAAATTTCTGTTGCTAAGTGAGACATTTGTTAAGTGAGATTTACCCCACTTTACGAATTTTCTCACCACGTTTGTCAAGTGAATCGCTCCAGTTATTAAGTTAGTAAGAAGATTGTTAAGTGAATCCGGCTTCCCCATTGAGTTTGCTTGTCAGAGGTCGCAAAAGGAGACCACGTGACTCCGGGACACTGCAATTGTCATAAATATGAAATAGTTGCCATGCATCTGAATTTTGATCACATGACTATGGTGATGCTGTAATGGTTGTAAGTGTGAAAAATGGTCATAACTCACTTTTGGTGTAACTTCAAACAGTCACTAAATGAACTATTGTAAGTCGAGGGCTACCTGTACAAGACCACCTATAGCGGGTGGGGAACCTTGGCTCTTTTATGACATGTGGACTTCAACTCCCAGAATTCCTGAGCCAGCCATGCTGAGGGGAAAGGGAGAGGTTTCTAAGCTGAGCCATGCTGGCTCAGGAATTCTGGAAGTTGAAGTCCACAAGTCATAAAAGAGCCAAGGTTCCCCACCCCTGAACTATAGCTTCCTCTCCATAAGCTAGGTGTGTGTGTGTGTGTGTGAGAGAGAGAGAGAGAGAGAGAGAGAGACAGACAGACAGACAGACAGACAGACAGACAGACAGAGAGAACACAAGCAACACCTAGCATCACAGTATCAGCAGCTTTGCCTGGGCTGGAGTTGGATATACTAGCTTTGTATCTTCAGCCATCTAAAAATGGAAGATAAGGTCTCCTTCATTAGACCGGTCCATCACATTAAGTCTTAATATAGTTGCCACGAGTTAGCTTTATATGTGGTATGTACCAAACCAATTGTGACCTACATAACAAAAGTTGAGTAAATTTTGATTTAGTCCAGAAATGTGCAACTTCCCTTGAAGGCGGATCCGCGTCAGAGCTGGTAGCTGCTGTATTTTAAAGGCAAAATCTTGGCCCATGCCAAAAAACAAATCAGATCTGGCAATCTGTGGTAGCTACAAAAGGGATAGAGTCGGGCTGCATACATCCCATAAGCTGTAATTTCCTCCCTGGCTTGGTAGGAAAGCTTTTCCTTGGTAGGCATGATACAATGATTTTACTTGTTTATTTCTAACAATTGATCTTCTAACTATATAGCTGCTGAATGGGAAAATTTTATGCTATTGTAATTAACAGCCATTAATGTAACCTCTTTGTTTACAAAAATATTGGCTATAATCGCATTTGTGTGATCAGTTCTGTAACGTAGGTTTGCATTTTATAAATAAGTAATTTTTATATTTGTCCTAAATTTACTGTTTCTTCAGGATGTTGTATTCATATATTGTATTCTAACTCAGTTGCTTTTTCCTTTCATACAGTAGATCAAGCCAGTGGTGGGATTCAAATATGTGAACAACCGGTTCTCTGTGTGGATGCCGCTTCTGGAAGTCCATTCTGGCTGGGCCTGAGCAACAAAAAATTAGTTACCGGTTCTGCCGAAGTGGTGTGAACTGGCTGAATCCCACCACTGATCAAAGCTCACAATTTATATTGATTACATTATTGAATTGCTCATTTTGTATCTTCTCCAGCTCCATCTTTGTGGAGATTGGCTGGCCAGAGAGTGGAACTCTGCATATAGTGGAGACTTGTCTTACTTTTAATGAAAAATTAGTAGAAAATACATAGAATATTCTTCACTTTATGTTCTTCCCCTTAAGTGAAGAATTGAGACTAGTACTACAAAATTTGAACAACTGAAATCAAACAGCCCAAGCTGTCATACTTATACAATATAGGAAACCTTCTCCATAAATACTTAGAATGATATATAAATAGTTGGTTCAATCAGCAAGAAATTCCGGCATGATTTAAATGCTGCAGTACTACTCATTACAGAAACATTTTTGCTAATCATTCTTGATGAAACTAATAAAAAGTTAGAGATATTATAATTCTACTTTTCATTCAGCACCTATTTTATAGGGCTCAATTCCAGTTTTGAGCAAATGTTCCTATAAGTTAATTTAGTTTGTGCAATAGGATGCCAAATGGGCATCTTTTTAGTTGTTAATTCGTAGAAAGGTAGATTAGATTTCATAAAACCTCGGAATTTTTTGTTTAAATTAAACAGTAATCTAAGCATTAGCAGATGATCAGAAAAACAGTACAAACAAAATACAATTGAAGCAAAGTATTTGAAATATTTTTTATACTCAACATTAGTAGCAAAATTGCTTGTTTGATTAAATTCCTGATTTGTCTGAACCACATTTTCTTTTAATGTGACTGACTCTTTTGGCTTCCAGATAACAGAGAACAAGGAAATGAAGTCACAAAGGTGTGAGAAAGGAGGTGAATATCCCCATCTAAATAGAGCTACCTTAGTTTTATTTGTTATCTGGTGCTGGATCTCTTGATAAATCATTCACCTTTAGAAAACGTTAGGCTAGGCACAGTGGGCGAACATTCCTGATATTGTTTGCAAGAATGATTATGTTTCATTATCATTGGTGAACTCATTTTTAATAAAGTTCCAACAATAGAAGTACGTGTTACACAAGTCTACAAAGGAAGTAGGATGATTTCCTCTTTATTGTGATATAATGGTTTTAAATCTATCACATCTCTGCCAAGAATAGACATTCAACATGATGGATAGCTGGCAGATAGCTGGAACTGATGCTCAGAAATTATCTTACATGTTTTAAAAGGGAAGTGGAAAAATATGCAAAAACAATGGCATTGACTATTTTTGTTAATTTTATGTTTATATTTTAAAAAGACATCCATGAATAAAAGTAGTTGTACAAAAGAGTGTTGATGAAGAAACTGACCCACAAAATGAATTTAATTGAATGTATATGGCATCCTTTCATGATGTAAATTCATCCTAATAAACCATTAAAGGGGCAAAATAATTTATTGAAAGATTGCCATTAATTACCCATACTTGAAACCTGCAGAACATGGTGATTTTTTTCTTCTGCAAATGAAAGATCCTAAGCTATTGAATAGCTTTTTGTCAATGAGGTTAAGGTTTTAATTGTTTTAAAAAGTAAAAGCGAGAGACCATGAGTTCTGGTCCTGCCTTACCCATGAAAGCCACCTGGGCCAGTCACTCTCTCTTAGATCAACTCGCCTCACAGGGTTGTTGTAGTGGGGAAAATAGGACGAAGGTATGTTGTATATATTTGCTGCTTTGAGTTATTATTTGTAAAAACAATAAAGGCAGGATACAAATAAATAAAGGGCAATTTATCATGAATATAGTTAATAGCTACAGCATGTAGACTTTATATACCGCTTCACAGTGTTTTACAGCCCTCTCTAAGGGGTTTAGAGTCAGCATATTGCCCCCAACAATTTGGGTCCTCAGTTTACCGACCTCGGAAGGATGGAAGGCTGTGTCAACCTTGAATCCCGTCAGGATCAAACTGCTTGCATTTGGCAGAATTAGTCTGCAATGCAGCATTCTAACCACTGGGCTACCACGGCTGTGATTAAAGAGAACATATTAAGGTTTTTTTTTTGCATTTGTCTTTATATGAAAAAAATGTCTTACATTGTGTTGGATGGAAAACCAAAACAATGGACAGAGAAGGCAATATTTACTATCACAGCTTTATACTAGCAGCAGCATAAGCTTGCCTACCAATTCCTTAATTTGACAGTCGATGTGAGGAAACTCATTCATTCAGTTTTGAAAAAATATAACAGAATTGTCTCCCTGCTGCAAATATTTACCCTGCCTGAGTTCTTCAAACTGAGATCAGGAAGCTCTTAAAATGCTGCATATGTTTGTTTCTATTGCTATGTTTCCTAGCACTGTACAGTTTGCATTCTGAGTTTCTAATTAAGTTCCTAGGGATGGGTACAAAGCAAAAAAAGAGGAAGCTATGGTACCTGGGGGTTCCAGTTCCCGAGATGTAAAAGACTTCACCCTAATCATCACAAGACAACATGGATCAAAATCTTAACTACACTCAGGTTTTTCCATTTCCAGAGCTACTTCATAACAATATGATTTGGGGAATTCAGTTTAGGGCAAAAGTGGGAAATCAATGGCCCGTCATTCATTGTTGGTGTTATTGTTGTATTCATTAATGTTTGTTGTAAAGCACCAAGGGTTCATTATAATTGATATAAAGCTGATCATATGTATCTTGACTACAGTTAGCTGAATTACCCAACACTTTGCTAAAATCAGGGGATTATTCCATGCTTTAATATCCGTTCCTTTAGAGAGGAGAATTACTTTTTTAATGCCATCCAGACTGGCTGAAGATCAACTTTCTATTAGAAAATGAAGTACAACTCAGGATCTGTTCAGATTGGGTGGGTTATAAATATTACAAAATAAACTTTGTTTTGTGTTCCTCGGGATATCATAGAACTGAAATGGGTCACTGATGCTACTGACTCCAAAATCTACTCAATGCTCATATCTAAAGCAAAGCATTTCTGACTAATGTCTGTCTAAATTCAACTTGAACATAGCCAACAAAGAGCAGTCCATCCATCTGGCTAATTAGTTTTGCTGTTGAATTGCTCCATGGAGTAGTTGTCTTTATTCCACTGTTTCATGTTCCATACTATGGAGCAATGGAGATTTGTGTACAGTATGAGATCTAGTATTTGAAGAGTGTTACATATCCCCCAGAATTTTCTTAGGGCTAAACATTTCCTAGTTCCTTCAGTCATTACATACGATTCATTTATTAGTTCCTGATCATCCCCTGTTGCAGTTAGGCAGAATATTTTCTACAAGAAAAATACCTTAGGTATTTTAATGTCCACTATAAGCTCCTGTTTTGTTTTGCTAGCATTCATTTAAATTAATAGACACAAATATGAAATTACTGCATATCTGTGAGTACCTTAGCAGAGGCTGGGATTACCTTGACTTTTTCAGCTAGTTTTGTGAACCACAATTCATCCCCAGTGTAAAATCAGACTTCGGGCCTCCATAATAGAAAACTCAG
Source organism: Protobothrops mucrosquamatus (assembly GCF_001527695.2). Taxonomy (NCBI): domain Eukaryota; kingdom Metazoa; phylum Chordata; class Lepidosauria; order Squamata; family Viperidae; genus Protobothrops; species Protobothrops mucrosquamatus. The sequence goes on from NW_015389214.1 coordinate 93,519, forward strand.
CCAGACCAGATCTTCTGGTAAACAAGGGGACAAATCCCTTTGTGCTCCACCTCCTACATCTTTGACTTCATAATGTTTTAAATTGAATAAATCTGTGGCCTACTTATACTCCCAAGACTGATTGCTCTCTTTTGCTTGCCAATTGCAAAGATCTTCTGTGGGTTGCAGTTTCTTGCCACCCAAATATAATTTCTTGGCCTGCGTCGTCACAAAAGATGTTACAGTGGCATGCTGTAGAGTAAAGCCTGAGTCATTTATACCATCCCTTGCCCAAAAAACAGCACCATGAGCACTGTATAACTATGGCAGCCAAAATACTACAACAGCCAGTACAGATATATTTATTTGTCCAATTTATATAGCCGCCTTCTCTCACATAAAAAAGAGTTGGAATATTTATTGGCATCACTGCTAAAATTTAACAGTTTTATTAAAAGAGCAGGGGAATTGGTATTGGGTAACTATTGGAATTAGAATTATCTCCCCCCCCATGAATTAAATATTCAAACACAGGATACATACAACCAGCCTTGTGTTTTCTTATGGCTCCTGCATTCATTACTCTTTCACTTGCTTCCTATCAACCCACATAATTTTATTCCTTATTATGACAGTCTTCTGTGGCAACTGTTACGTTATGTATCCAAGGAGCCAATGTTTTAAAAAAAAACTCGGGAAGATTTATATGACTAGGTCTCCTGAGGCTCATGTTCTATTTGTCATTTTCCCCAAAAACAATATAATGTAGTAATAGTAATCTTTAGAGGATAAAACATAAGAAAGGTGCATTTGCCAGCGTCTCCAGAAATAAATTAGACACCCCCCCCCCCTCATACTGAAGGAAATCAATCACCTGTCTGGAAGCATTTCATTGCCGTTGTTTTAGCTGTTAATTTGAAAAGAAGCTGCTTCAAAGATGAAGACCTTATTGAAGGGTGTGGACCATAAAGTACCATGCTGATCCAGCATGGGTTGATAGATGTATTTGAACTCCCCGTCACACAAACACACACTGGCACTTACAATTACCCACCCAGGGTGGGGCAGTAGAGAATTTCAGTAATATAGATGAATAATTTCACATATTGGATACCCAAGGAAATTAAGGATTTGTTTCAATGTATTCCTACGGTAGTTCTGAAGCTTGATAGGTTGCGATTCTGGCCAATATCACAAAGAGAACAAATCCTTTTTCATCCACTGCAGACCAAGATTTTGTTCAACATCTAATGTAAAGCTAATGTATTCTGACTTAACTACTGTATTCATAATTTTATGCCCAGTCCCTATAGAATGCTTAACAAGGCCAAAACAGTGCAGGATTTAGTGTATTATGAGAAATCTCTGTTCTACCCAAGTGTTAATTTATCTAGTCATTTGGGTTAAATTTAGCCCTAAATCCAGTCTTGCATGAAGTTAGGCTAACTCTGGGTAGTTGTAGCCGAAGAGTATCCTTTGGTTTTTCATTTTCTCCTTTGGTTCTTCCCAGTGACCTTAGATTAGTTCTGGTTGTTGTGTTCATTATGGAAGACTGAAGATGGGAACTTTTATGTGTTAAGTTTCTCCAACAAAGCTTTAGTTTAGCTTTGGAAACTTGTCAGTGTTTCCTAACACATACTGCCAGAGAAGAGGATGCCAGTCCTAGCCTAATTTAATTCTTTTTCTGGGACCAAGAACAAGGAAAAGAGGGACAAATGGTTTTCATTTGCTCTAGGAAACTGTTTCCGTAGCGTTTGGGGTGGGAGCAGCAGGAGCAGTTATTTAGGCAAACGAGTGCTTTTACCCGTTTGCTATATGCTTGAAGAAAACATTGAAAATGTTTAGTAAGAACTTCATGGGAGAAATAAATTTCTTTTCACGAAGAAAGATTCAGGACTGAACATCTGTTTTTATGGGTAGTGCCAACTGCCAATGCTTTTCTCACTGATGACATCTCTAAGATCACAATGATGCCTGGAAGAATAGTTCAATGTTTCAGAGAAGATGCATTTCCAAAACCTGGAATGGCTTTTGGCCAGCCATAGCTGGACAGGGCCAGGCAACTGTATCTTCACCAGAATACTCCACGAAGCATAGCATGTTATTTCCAGGAAAAGGTTTATGTTGGGAGAAGTGGAAAAACACAGCTTGTGCACTGGAACTAAAAGGAGGACACGAGGATGAGTGCATAAAATGGGTCATTATGGTGAAAAATGTTCCTTAGGTTGTGCTTTGGAAAATGGTTTCATACCAGTTTTGTGATCTGATAGATTTGCCAAATTTAGCTAGTTTAGTTACAGTGCTTTCAGCAGTTTTGGTAGCAATGTGAGTGTTCCCAATTTTCTCCCATTATTGGCAAATTCAAAGATAACTGTTGATGCTGAAGATGTTCTACTAGATACGGTATACCTGAGTAACTATGTGCTTGTTCTGGATGCTGTATCAATAAGTGGTCCACAAGGTATTTAATTTAGCAAATCTGCTGTAGATTGTAACAGAATAATAGAATAGAATAGAATAACAGAGTTGGAAGGGATCTTGGAGGTCTTTGAGAAACCCTATACCACGGGTGTCAAACTCGCCGTGTCACGTGACGTGTCGTGACATATCTCAACTTTTTTCGCATGGCCGGAGCTGGGGTGGGCACGGCCTCTGCTTGATGCAACCAGCCCATGGGCCGGCTGTTTGACACCCTTGCCCTATACCATTTCAGACAAATAGTTATCCAATCTCTTTTAAAAAACTTCCAGTGTTGGAGTACCCACAACTTCTGGAGGCAAGTTGTTCCACTGATTAATTGTTCTAATTGTCAGGAAATGTATTCTTAGTTCTAGGTTGCTTCTCTCCTTGATTAGTTTCCATCCATTGCTTCTTATTCTGCCTTCAGGTGCTTTGGAAAATAGGTAGACTTCTTTGTGGCAACCCCTGAGATTTTGGAACACTACTATCATGTCACCCTTAGTCTTTCTTTTCATTAAACTAGACATACCCAATTAATTCCAGCAACATTCTTTATATGTTTTAGCCTCCAGTCCCCTAATCATCTTTGTTGCTCTCCTCTGCACTATTTCTAAAGTCTCAACATCTTTTTTTACATTGTAGCAACCAAAACTGGATGCAGTGTTCCAAGTGTGGCCTTACCAAGGCATTGTAAAGTGGTATTAATACTTCACATATATTGATTCTATCCCTCTGTTAATGCAGCTTAGGACTGTGTTGGCTTTTTTGGCAGCTGCAGCACACTGCTGGCTCATATTTAAGTGATTGTCCACTAGGACTCCAAGATCCTTTCACAATTACTGCTATTGAGCCAGGTTACCACCTATTCTATACCTGTGCATTTGGTTTTTCTTGCCTAAATGTAGAACCTTACTTTTTTCACTATTAAATTTCATTTTATTAGAGAGGGCCCAGTGTTCAAGTTGGTTGAGATCCTTCTGTATCTTAAGCCTGTCTTCAGGAATGTTGACTATTCCTGCCAGCTTGGTGTCATCTGCAAATTTGATGAGTTCCCCATCTACCCCTTCATCCAAATCATTGGTTTGGGGCCAGTCACTCTCCCTCAGCCCAACTTCTCTCACAAGGTTGTTGTGGGGAAAATAGGAGAAGAAGTATTAGGTATCTTTGCCACCTTGAGTTATTTATAAAAATAATAAAGGTGGGATAAAAATAAATAAAGCAAATAAAAATATTGTTGCCAAGAAAATTTAATGGATGAATCTATGAAGTCACTGGGAATCATGCTGAAGTAAAAAAAAATGATTTTACTACTATTATTATTGAACATTCTACAAGAATGTGGGCCTTTTTCTTGCAATACACAAGGGAGGCCTCGCCTTAAAAATGGAATTAAGTGGTGCTTTCATTTTGGGCTGGATGAAAATCAGACTTTTTCTTCTGTAGATGTATCCAGCTCATCAAGACAATTGTCCCCAATAGAAATGATCTCATATTTGTACTCTTGGAAAACTACTGTGGGAATTTTTAGTTTGCATCTAGTACTGTACAGAACAAGCACACATGCCAACCTGTGTGTCTCTGTCTGTTTGTGTCTCTGTATAGAGGGAGAGCAAGAGATACAGGAACAAGATGCAACAATAAATATTATCTATATATCACTATATGTCCGAAGGCCCCGAGCTTTCCAAAATCACTGGAAACAATGCAGTAGGTAATTATCATGGATAGTCTGAAAGGGTGTGGCCTTTGGTAATTCCATCTTACGTACCCAGTGGAGCAGATCAGAGATGGAAAGTAGGGTCCTAGGTCAGTGGTTCTCAACCTTCCTAATGCCGCGACCTTTTAATACAGTTCCTCACGTTGTGGTGACCCCCAACCCTAAGGGCTCTCCAAGCGTGCACTGACGCTGCCCACTCACCCGCCGCATCTGGGGCTCAGCGCGCCTCGCCTGTCCTCGCCTCACTTCCGAAGGTCGCTGGCCTGCCCGGCTCCAGCTGGCTGGGCAGGGGGGCAGGAAGGCCGCTCTGCCGGCTCCGCCCAGCCTGGTTGGAGAAGCGCCCAGGCAGGGAGAGGGAGAGAGAGAGAGAGAGCCAAGAGGGTGACAGAGCCGGCAGAGCTTAGTTCAGCCTTCTCTGCAGAAAGGGCCGCGAAGCAGTGCAGCCTCCCTTAAGAGATGCTCACCAGAAATGAATCCGGCGCTGCAACGGCCCCCAGCTCGAAGCCGTGCAGAGACGGATAGAGGAGCGGTGTCTCGGTTCCTAAGACCATCGGAAATATGTGTTTTCCTATGGTCTTAGGCGACCCCTGTGAAAGGGTCGTTCGACCCCCAAAGGGGTCATGACCCACAGGTTGAGAACCGCTGTCCTAGGTGATCTTTCCTCTGTTCTGCACCATGAAGAAAACAATTGGTGGATAGGGATGATATATCCAACATTTTTCTCCTTATTAGTTCTGCCCAAATTGTGCACCACCAGTGGGTCAGATCATCCTTTATTGTTTCAGGTACTGAATGCTGATGCTGACTATCTTTACCTGAGAAAGTGGTTCCCGAGAAATGGCTTGCTAAGTGCATCTCCCCTATATTGTTAATTGAGCAATCTATCCATTTTTCTTGCCCCTTTTCATGTTTCCTTCTCATAGTGCTGATCAACGTCTGAAGGCTTCATATTAGGTCTGGACCCAGTGTGTTTACAGTTCTTAAATAAGCCATATTGTCTTTCAATAATGTAGTTGGGACTGGATCTTTATTTAGAATCTAATAATAGCTCCCTTCATGCTGGTTCTGCCAGGCAATATTTAGCCTTTGTAGATAATAAGACTACCATGCTTTGTTTCTTGCTGTACCAGGCAAAGGGTGCAATTCAATAAAATAATTTTCCACCATATAGTATATCTAAAATGTTTTGGCTGATTAGTTACAGACAGTTTTAAATTAAAGTCCATAGTTCCTGTTAACCATCTGCCTAATCTTGTTACACCTGTCCAGTCCTCTTGTGTTAATTTACTGACCTTTCTATCTAGCACCCTAACTGCATTCACTATGTCACATCTACTCACAGTTACAATGTATAAGTAGCTTTTCCACTCATACCTGCTGACTTGTTTTGATATCCTCCTGTGTTTAAATATCCAATTTCTACAGGATCCTTTGATTTACCTTTGATTCCTTTGTCTAGAAGATACATCTGCAGACTTTATTAACACTATTAATTTTTTGGGTTTGATTGAATAAATACTCTCCCTTTAAAAAAAAATCAGTTCCAAGATGGAAGCTAATATTTCCAAGATGTTTTACTTCCATTTCTTTATTTGATTGTTCATTATTTTTAAGCTATCTTTTTTGTCTTCTGCATGTACAGTTAAATCAACAAAGTAACAGAGGCTGTACAATATTCCATTATTTTTGCTTTTATTATAAATGTGGCTCAGAGTTTCCTGTTCAAAACCCATATTTACAACATTTGATTTGATTTATCAATCCATGTTTTGGCTGCTTGTTTTAACCATATATCAATTTACACCACATTTCCTTTCCGTAGCTTTTCAAAATCTAGTAGTTGGTGCACATAAGTCTCTTTTTTTCAGATTATTATGCAAAAAAGCTGTCAAGATCTATGTGTTCCACATGCAATTTTCAAAATGCTGTTACACTTAGTAATACAGTTTACATGTTTAACCACGGGTACCAATATTTTGTCATAATCATCATCATAGTTTATATATAGATGTTTTAACATAGAAGAATAGAAGAAACAAAAAGAGTATAAAAGGGTGAAAAAGTGATTAATAATAAAAAAGGAAGTAAAAGAAAGCTATGTAAAGAAGTGACTTCCAGTCTTATTTGCAACAGTTAAAAACAGTAATTATCATCTCCTCCTTCCCCTATTGCATACTGTATCATAGTTCCATTCTTCCCATAAACAAAACATTTTAAACAATAAATCCTGAAATCAGCATCTCAGTTTTAATCACTTTCAGCAAAACAACTATCAAGTATTTCCAATCTTTTATAATAGTAATTATAGCTCCCTCGATAAAACAGATCTGTACAATTAGAGAATGTGATTGAGGAGGGAGTTGGCATCCAGCTCTAAAGGGCCCTGGAAGAAGCAAATTGCCTTGGACCCTTCTCAGTCAGGAGTCAGGCATGGTTATAACACATCAAGAGTATTGATCCTGCTTGTTAATGACTTCTGGTGGGCTTGAGATGGAGGTAGTCTTCTGGGGCGGTTCAGGGATTGGGACCAGGAGGTACTGAGTTATGATGATTCTCCTCTTTTCTCCAGTTATATTCCAGACAGTGTTGTGGGGTATCTCAGGCCTTGATTCCCTCCCTGCTTCTATTTAACATCTACATCTGGGTTGGGCAACTATGGCCCCTTTATGACCTTGCTGGATTGGGAATTCTAGGAGTTCAAGTCCATAGATCATAAAGGGGCCATAGTTGGCCACCCTTTATCTATATGAAGCTATTGAGGGGACATCACCTGTGACATGGGGTGAGTATCACCAGTACACTGATGATACCCAATTGCATGTGAGCCAAACAAATAATGCTTTGCCAGTGCCTCTCTCAGTGCCTGGAGTTTGTGAGAGTCTAAATGAGGGAGAGCAAGCTCTTTGCTTCTGAAACTTTGCTTCATTGTGTTTTTCTTTCAACATTACCTAGTGGTCATTTATAACCGTGCAAAATCCACTTTAAGAATATTTTTCCTGTCACATTACCTAAAACAACATAGACTTATGTAGTTTCCTTTCAGTACAGATATATAGCATGCTTCTTGGAAAAAATATAATCCTGCTTTTATTATGATTTATTGGACGTTTCAGATTAAAACTACCTTATTCTTCTGTCTTGAACAAAATTCTGCTCATGCAACTATCCTTCCCAGCCCAATGCAAACTCTGAAAAGAGACTCAGAGGTTTGTAAGATGCAATATAACAGTAATAAGGCAACTTGTGATTTGGGTATGTATTCTATATCCCTGCCAGCACTCACCAGTGAACTATAGCTATGGAAACTGAAATGTTTTGCTTGTGCAAAAATAGGAGAGGCTGGAATAGTAGCAGGCCTAGCTGTGAAGTACACTCATCATCTCCAAGCTGGTGTTTCATTGGATGTTTGTATATAGAAAACAACTGGCTGGGTTAAATATAAGGTGTATTTTGACTACTGTATTTATCACAACTTGACTTGTTAAAAATACTTGTACCCTACTGGGAGGACATAGCCTGACATAAACAATTTCAGGCCAGGTGTGGAACGTTCCATTTGAGACATTTTATTTACATGCTGTTGGGATTGATCCATGGAATTCCCTGCATGGGATGAAGCTTAATCAGAAAGCTCTGTATCAAATAACTGCTTATGAAAGCTAAACTTTAACCTCTTTTGGTCCGTGTTCCTGGGGATATTTGACCTGTTTCTCTTTGTTGCAGTCACATCTTTTGGACAACAACCCATTGGATCTCAGTCATCTAATCTCGGCAACTTTAAGATGGGTAGATTTCAATGCTCGGAATTCCCTAGGCAGCATATGGTCCACTCATTTTGAACTTGCTGAGGTTGGAAAATGTCAGTCTAACCAGTTTGCTGGTGTCTGTTCATAAAGCAGTTCACTGCAGAATACAATATACCTGGTACAGTATTTCAGACCCACATACCACTGTTCAGATCCAATCACTGGTTGGTCTCATGGATCGCAACTGCTTTGCTAATTCTAGAATATGTAAGAGATGGGTGTTAGCTTGTAAAAAAAAGGGTTTGGAGTTGCTTGGCGGAGCTAATACTCTAAACTCTTTTCAGTTTTTCTAATTTGCCAAAGAACAGATAATAGCCTTGGATCAGTTACAGCACTAGATTAAAGGAAGACGGGAGAAAGAACAACCAAAGAGAGAATGTTTATAATAGGATAAAATTTGGAACCATGTTCAAACATGAGGAACCAACTGTTCAGAGATTTATGGCTGGTTGTTGGACCTGGCTTATTTTCCTCAGGCTATTTCTACCTTAAATGTTAGTATCATTACCATGTTCTTCTGGAGGGAAACTTACCACAGGCTCCATCCCTGGCAGCAAGAAAACTTAGTGGAAGTAAGGAGGGAGGAGAGAAATCCCACTGGAACTATTGGAGCCATGCCTTCTTCTCTGCAGATATAGGTGCCAAAATTACTGCATGTCTGAATCGTCTTCCTGGGTTCTCCCTCCTGTAGAGAAAAAAGGACATTTAAAACAGACAGACCAGAAGTTCACGTAGTTATTCCTATTCTCTGCCAATTTTCCTCATGGTTGTTCAAGTTGATCCACAGTGGAAATCAGAATTGCATGCAGCTCCCAACAGAATCAGAATGGTTGGCTTTCCTACTTTGAGAGAAGTTAGAGCCTGGCTGGGAATTTGTTACTGCTAGGGAGACACAAATTAATTACTGTACCAATGAAGTAGGTCACTAGACTGTAGAGGGCCATTGGGAAGCTGGCATTTAGGAAAGACCTTTTATCTTTGGGTACAATGTCATATCATGAAAATTAGCCTTGCTATAATTTGCACAGTGTTGGCTCTTGGGAGAATTCAGCAGATGGGAAGATGGGAAATCTGGACATAGCCTACCAAGCTGTTGCCCTCAGATATTTTAGCACAATCTTGCTTGTGTTGTTTTAAGACAGGGGTCTTCAAACTTGGCCCTTTATGACTTGTGGATTTCAACTCCCAGAATTCCTCAGCCAGGCACACTGGCTGAGGAATTCTGAGAGTTGGCCCACAAGTCATAAAAGGGCTAAGTTTGAAGACCCCTATTCTAAGACATACACATTATATTATTTGTATTGTGGGATGATAGCACAAATATATGGCTTCCAGATTGAGAAGCGAATAGATGAAATTGTCACATCGGTGAGGTGTAGCAAGATAATCAGAACTGATGTTATTCAATACAGCTATAAAGGCTCTAATATTATTTTTCAAACCATGTTTTGTTTGTTTTCTGAATCAAGCATTAGAACTTGAGTTGTGAGGAATTCCCCTGAGTCTTGGATGAAATATTGAGTCTCAGCATGCATGTTCTATTTATTTGACTACAAAGAGGACTCTTTTAGCACTTTTAAATGTTAAGTTACATTTCTATTTAGAATTGTAACTTGGCTTTTTCTGTTTATTTAGTCATTCTAAATAGGCACCACACCCATGTCAACTCAGTTAAGTTAAAACCTTAGGAACTGCTGAAGGACAAGGGAAAGGAAAATTACTGGTTAGAAATGGTAGGGAATTACTGGTATTTAGTTAATTCTTGATAAGTGAATGAAATTATTAATTTCATATCAGCTTCATACCCCTTATTGATAATGTCTCAATTCACTACTCAATTCATTTGAAAAGATTGGGGTTCTGATGAAAATTCTCCTATGGCTTCAATAGAATAATGATTATCTTCCAAAACTGTTTGGTTAATCAGGTTACAAATTTTGCTGTAAATGTCTGCAAATTGACTACAACATTTTAACATATACTATTTGATGTAACTACAAGTCAACCAACCAACCAACCAACCAAACAAACAATGGGATGAGATGTGCAGTATATGTATTTTACAAGTTCTGTTTTAATGGATATCTAAAATATATAAGAACTGTAATAATAAATGAGATTGAAATATCTGTTATTTTTTTCCTTTTCTTTTCACCCCAAACTGACCAGTTCTTCAATAATTTCTGGAGGACCATAAGTCTCAAAGCTTATTTGTTTCTAGAATGTGGTTGCATGTTGCCAGAAGGCTTATACTGATAGCTGTTTGATGAGGTGTTCCTCAACCCAGAGTCCTTTACATGTGTTGGGTTTGCAGCTCCAGCCAGCATATTTGCTGTTGCTGGAATGGGAGGAAATATAACAAGAAAATCAAAGTTCTAAAAAGAAAACAGTCTCAAACAATGAAAATGTTCCAGTACAAAATAATACTTTTCTTATCAGTTGCATCCATCATCTAGAAACATTTAATTATTATGTGGAGAACATTTTGCCATTACTGTAGTAACTGGTACATTGAAGAGAAGAAGAATGATTGGCACACAGCCCAGTGAGACATAAAGTTAAGGGACAGCATTGAGTGGTTAAGCCGCAGGGGTCTTCAAACTTGGCAACTTTAAGCCCTGACTGGCTGAAGAATTCTGGGAGTTGAAGTCCATAAGTCTTAAAGTTGCCAAGTTTGAAGACCCCTGGGTTAAGGGAACCACAGTAGATGGCTAACAAATATGGATCTTTCTTGGACTGATCAAAAGAGTAGCATGGTCATAGTGATATATCCTTTAGCTCAGGGGTCCCCAACCCCCGGTCCAGGGACCAGTATCAGTCTGTGGCACGTTAAGAACTGAGCTGTGTAAGTGGCAAGTGACTGCACAAAGCTCCATTTTGCGTGCCCGAAACCATCCCCTCCTCCCCGCCACCACAGCCACTGCTGGTCCACAGAGCTGGAAAGGTTGGGGACGGCTGCTTTAGCTTTATCACATATGGATCATTACATCACTAGTGTAGGATAGAGCAGTAGATGCAAGGAACCCAAACTGCCTGAGGCATACTTGTGCTTCTAAGTTTGCCCCTGTAAAAAAACAGTCATTGGATATGTGCTACTCCATTGCTGGAACTACTGTTTGTACTCTCAGTTTGTCAGTCTTCTGTACACATATTCTTCTTTTCAACTGAATATTGACTTGAGAAAGCTCCTTCATTGACAGGGACGAAAAATGTATTTCCTCTTCTTTACATCACTTTCTGCTCAAACTGATAGCATTTAGTGACTGATTTCCTTTCATTAAAAATAGGACATCCCCTCCCCCCAAAAAACCCTCAATCCCATAATGTCTATGAAAAATATACCTGTATTGAATGTATTTTTAGATAACACTTAGTATTGCATCCAACGTAACTTTAGCTGCAATCCTATGTATTACCTAAAATCTTCTGTAATATGTAGTTGGGCTCTTATCCTGTAGACTTTGCTATTCTGTGTTATCATGGCTTCCTAGACAAGTTCTCCTTTTGGATGGAGTAGGATGTGCGAGAGATGAAGCAACAGCAGAAAAAGCTAAATCCGTGGTGCAGTGGGACCTAACACTGAGAACTTGAAGGTTCCATCCTTCACTATACTAACTTTCTAACCCTGCACGTGGTTACATAAAAGGACATTCTCCAAGTTGACCTCACAATTGAAAGCCAAGAGAAAGAAAGATTAGGGAATGCAAAGTTGTTTGGAAAGGCATTTTAGGAAAATGGCCTATTCTGAAATTACATTTTATCCAGGAGTAGATTACTACTCAAAGTAGGCTAATTTTTGCAATCAGCTCTGATTAGTACCATCTGTATTTAAGTATAGAGCTTCCAATATATAAGCTTCTACTGGAAAGCAGTCAAATGTAAAAAAAAAAATTGTATGCTTTACTGCCGTACCTTGTAAAATCTTGGAAAACTGGATATTTAATAAGACGATGATAATTTACTACTGATACTGAACCTTATTGTTTTGAACACTGGATTAGAGTTTGGTTGTACTATTGTTTGCTGTCATTACACTCTGCTGATTTTTGATTCCTAACTTTCTTAGTATAGTTCTTGTCCTATTGTGTCAACTTGAAATAGGACAATTTTAATCAGGTTTATTGTTTGCCATTTTTCTCCATGTCAGTGACTTCATTTAACCTTGTTTACATTCCCATATTGGATCTTGTCCTAAATAAATATTATAAACTGATGGCAAAGGGATATGGAGACAGGATTGGAATCTCAGTTAAATGCTCAGCCGTATTACTTCAACTCATAGAAGTGATCTTGCAGATCATCCAATAGACACAATCAACTTAGATTGTTCTGAGGAATTTTAGGATCTATGCCAAGGCTTTGTCATCTTCAGGACATCGGTATTCAATGAGTTTCAAGATAATTGCAGAATTGAATACACAGATCAGTCCATATTTAGTCAGTATCTGTATCACAACTCTTTCATTTTATCATAGTTCCACATCATTCTATGCTTTTTTAAAAAGCCTACAATTTAGCCCATGTATTTTGGATACCACATCTGGAAAGCAACATTGCTCAAATATAAACATTTTTGAGCCAATAAATATTTCAGTGTAAATTATGTACCATTCATGTGGTGATATTCCAGTGTAGCAGAATATAACATTTTGATTGAAAAGAAATATGTGAACTCAATGTACAAATTTAAAAAAGAATCTATGTCCTAGAGTTTATGGAATTATATAATCTGATGTTTATTTAATTTGGGAGATTTGAATTGACTGAGCCATGTTTAATTTTATTTATTTCACAATATTTATATACTGTCCCAATCCATATGGAGAGGAGCGTGGCAGCCCACTTGGTTAGAACGTTGGCTTGACAATCAGCAAGCTTGTGTTTGAGACCTAAATGCTGCTATGTGATGGGATGAGTTCCCATCATTTGCTCCAGCTCCTCTCCACTTAGTTCAAACGCGAATGCGAATGCGAGTAGATAAATAAGTACTACTTCAGTGGGAACATTAACAGAGACATGAAAGGAGCCTCCAACCAGGCTTCCCCCAGGCAATGGTGATGTCACCAGGTAATCCTTTCAACCCAGAAGTGCCTTGGCACTTCCGACACAAACAGGACTGAAGCCATATGGTTTCTGAGTGGTAGACAGTAAGATGCAGAAACAACATAGATATAATAACAATAAAGAATAAATAAAATATTTTTTTTAAAAAGTGCACTAGCAACAGAAGATGCTATAGGTAGCTCAGGGTTGAACTGAGCAGTCCTTCATGTTCTCTGAACTTTTTTTTTTTGGCTTACTTAAACAACAAAAAAAGCTTACTTGTTTTGTTATTCAACAAGTTAATATCATCAGTGCTAGTGAGCGTGGCATTTGCATCCTGTTTATATACAGTAGCCTTACCCTGCCAGTTTTGATGGAAGTGTGATTTTCTCCTTGTTGGTTCCTTAATTAGGGTATTATTGTTTGTCTGGATTTAATCAGAGCATATATGGGTGTTGGCTGCTGGAGAGGATGTGTTCTGGTCTTTTTTTGTTTTGTTTCCGTCTTAGATTTATGCTGTCTCTTTTAAATGTTGTATTAATATAGTTTATTTCTGTGTGTCTATTGACGGCTGATTTGTCTGAATACCAAGCTTCCAAGAATTTCCTAGCATTTTTGGCCCAACATGTGCTCAGTTTCCCAGTTGAAACTGTTGTTGAGTCTGTCCATGTGTCATGTGATTAAGGAACTTTCATGGTGTCTTCTGGTTGCATAGTGGTTGTTGCAGTCCTCACACTATATGTTGTAGATAAATTCTTCTTCTTCTTCTTCTTCTTCTTCTTCTTCTTCTTCTTCTTCTTCTTCTTCTTCTTCTTCTTCTTCTTCTTCTTCTTCTTCTTCTTCTTCTTCTTCTTCTTCTTCTTCTTCTTCTTCTTCTTCTTCTTCTTCTTCTTCTTCTTCTTCTTCTTCTTCTTCTTCTTCTTCTTCTTCTTCTTCTTCTTCTTCTTCAGCTACTGGGTCTTTTGGTTTACTTAAGATGCTTTGGAGGGCTTTAGTTGGTTTGCGTCCCACAATGATGTCATGTGATTGTAACAGATTGTTTCTTGTTTCTGAAATGTTTGTGATGTATGGCAGTATATCCTTGTAATAGTTTGTGTTGATTGTGGATTAAGTGATCAGGCATTTTTTGATAAAGTTGCATGGGTATCCATTTTGCTGGAAGATGAATAGGCAGTCTATTTCCTTTTCTATAAAATAAAATTTCATTTCTTGTCCTCAAATATATCTTTATGTGATAGCAAAAAAATTAATAAGGCTTATGCTTCACAGATACACATACACCTATCACTGGTGTTTGGTGATTATTTGAAATTTACATAAATGTCTGCAGCAAACTGAAATTGCAGTATGTCAAAAAGATGAGATACATGCAAAGTAACACAGTGGTGCAAATCCCATCTTAGGTATTTGTGTCTCAAGGCTGACCAAAGTATATAAGTCACAATTTTTGTGTCATAATATCATGACATGCATTTTGCCACCTATCCCCAGATACATGTGGCAATTTATAATACTTATAATACTTATGCTGGACACTGTAATCTAATAGTTACATACTTCTTTTTCTGAACTTTACTGTAACTGCAAATGTAAGACCAAACCCCTGACTTCTTTATTTATCGGTTATGCAACTAGAACCCAGAAATAACTGAGATATAAATACAGATCTTTTGAATGCTTTCTATTTTGACAGGGATTATGGCTCTTCAAAGATATCAGACTGGAAATACTTACATTTTGCCCTATCTTGAGGTAGTGCAATTGTTTTTAAAATAAAATAAAACTTCAAATACCAATGAGGTATTGGGATTACTTACTTTTTTCTCTATAGCTTTTCTCTATATTCACAGCTGTTCTGCTTTTTATATACAACAGTTTGGCCAGGAGGCAAACAGGTCCTGATTAATGTATCTGTTAATAGAAGATCTGAGGCCCACCACCCTGTTTTTTCATACTGGAAAACAGTTGCCCTTCCTCTTTTTGTGTCTCTCCTAGAATCTTTTGTTCATTTGAAACAACTGAAATGTATCCTAGCCTAGGCCACCAGTGTAATATTGCTGGATCTTTCAATTCCAATAAATGGTATGTCTTGTTAATTTTTGGCCTTGCATAACCACTGGGATTCAGGTTTCTATGTTATGAGAGAAAGACAGTGTTTATTCTCTGATGGAAAATAGTTTTACTGGCAAGAAATTAGAAAAATAGCTTGGCTGCTTGCAGGTTCCATAACTTACTAGAGATCTGAAGAATTTCTGGTTTAAACCATATGCATTTATTTATGATATTCCTACTCCCCTATTTCTTTATGAAACTGGGTTGGACATGTCTGATTCTCATTTTCATCCTCTGTTTTATTCAAAACAACCTCATGCATCAACAACATCAAGGTAGACTGAAGCAGGATGACTGACACACAGTTGCCAGTAAGCTTAAGAGCTGGGTGGTGGCGGATATAGAGAATGCAAGTCGTTCCAATATAGAGTGTAACAAGCTAGACTTGCAACCAGTCATGCTTCTTTCATGTACCGTAAACACAAGTAATATTTTTATTCTACATTCATTAGTTATAACCTGTCTTTCCGTAAAGGATGTAACTTAAAGAAGAGCTAGGTTAAATTCACTTAAAATTATATAATAAATCAAACAAAAAATACACTTTTAAAAAGAAAAATAAATTCTGAATCATCAGTAAAGGGGATGTGAATTATTAAAATGAATTGCAACCAACTATGGGATATACTTAGACACAGGAAATATTGATATAAATACAAAAAACAGGCTAATTGGAGCAATAGTCTTCTCTATAATGATGTGTGAGTGTGAAAGTTGGACATTACGAATGGCTGATCGAAGAAAAATTGATGCCTTTGAACTGTGGTGCTAGTGTAAATTACTGTTTAGGCCA
>NW_015389214.1:109709-142251 GCF_001527695.2 Protobothrops mucrosquamatus
GTTTAGGCCATGCACACCCAGAATAAGTGACAGAGAGGTGTTAAATCATGTAAAACCTGACACATCACTAGAAGCTAAAATCATAAAACTAGGTCTGATTTACTTTGGCCATGTTATGGTACAAATTCATTGGAGAAGGCAGTGAGCTAGGAATGGTCAGTGGACAAAGAAGAAGGGGCAAGCAAAAAACATGATGGCTTGATAAGAAAGTTGAACATACAACAATTGAAAGAAGCTGTGTTTGACAGAGTACCATGAAGAGTCCTTACCTATAAAGTCATCAAGAATCGGACACAATTGAATGGTTAAAAACAACAAACAACAGACACAGATTTAAGTCTACTTCAGTCATGGAAGCTCCAATGGCTTTTAAATAATGACATATTACTTCTTTTCTCATGGACTGGTATACAACATCCTTATCACGAATGAATGCAAATCTATCAAGTCAGTGCTGTTATTTTTACTGCATATCTAAAAAAGACCTTAAAAAGGTCACTTGCTATAGTACTCTCCTAGCCTTAGATGGTCAGAACATATGTTCAGACTTCCAAAAAGGAAAAAGAAAAGGGGGTGGGTGGGTGGGTGGAGAGGCAACTGTATCAATTTTGGGCATCGTGCTTAACCAGGATTGCTGATATGTCTTTTGAGAATTTCCCATAACTTGGAATAGCAAGGGCATGGCTGTTTGTCAGCCCTAAACTTGGTGAAGCATGAACGACTGATAGTAAATTAAACTGGATGTTTTGATGCTAGCACTGTAACATCACTGACACAAGCAACATCCATGTTCTTCGTTACTTTGTTCACAATGTTAAAATGCTAAAACTGGTAAAATGTAAGACATTTTGGAACCAAGTCTATCTGGCTTTTTTTTTTTTTTAGCACGATCATTTACACTACTTTGTATGTCTTAAATAAGAAACAAACATATGGATGCAGTTCTATAGAGCAATTATGGGCCATGTCTTAACCTCACTAACAAGTGTCCTTTCCCATAAGAAATAATGCAGACAGGGCAACTGAAACAATGGAGTAAGGCTTCCATGATGGGTAATTGGTTAAAAAAAAACCCTTTATACAATATTTTTTTTCTCGTAAGAAGTATCCCGGAATCTAAACATTTTTTTATAACAGTTTTTTTTCCCTGCTCTCTTTTCTGGACAGGTAGGCTCACCTCCATCAAGGTACAGGATTGTAGCCACCCTTTTCTTTTATTTTGTAAGAATAACTATAGGGACTTGTGGACATCTAGAAGCATTTGTGATTCTAGACGGCATAATTTGCAACATGCCAGGTTTTCCATTTAAAAAAGCTAAAGTTAAGTGGGAGGAAAACCTACGTACTAAACTCCAGAAAAAAAATCCACTCTAAGAATAACATTGGAAATTATTATTTAATTCAGCTCATGTTCCAAATGAAAAAAAAATTATGGTTCAAATGGAGATGAATTGTTATGAAAAGTGTCTGTGGGCATCTCTTAGAAAAAGAGTTACAATAGAATACAATAATTTTATATTTGTCAGGAAGGAGCAAATAATAGATGCAATGATCTGTTCCAAGTATCTACAACAGAATAGCCCCTTGGTACCAGCCAAGAATTTTGAAACAACTGAAGGTTCTGAATTGCAAAAATATTTCTGAAACTTTCATTTGAATATCTGATCCCTTGCTAATCATTAGAGAATTTTAAAAACATGACAATATTCAAATCATCATAGTAAGTATCATTGCTTGGAGAATGTAACAAAAAGTCCTTTGTTCATGTTACTTGTTTCCAAAAGCAAATTAAATAGTCCTTGTTTTGCAGGTATTAGAAATCCATTTGCAAGTTGGTGAAGTATTTCTCATAAAGAAACAGTGATTGGCCCTATAAATACTTGTTTATAGCATGCAGTGTGTGCCAACATGCCACAAAACCATCTGAGCTTGAAAAATAAAAATTGTGCCCAATAACTGTGCTGTATTTGTACACAGAGAAAAATATCTATGCAAAGTGGGCAGTTTGGTACCACTTATTGCTTAGCTAACAATGCAGGTGGTCATGTGTGATATTTTGAGTGTTATCTTAATATTTGGTAAAAGCTGAGAGTCAATAATATATTCCTACAGCTTTATGCTGGTTTAATCATGCAAATGTGATTCTCAGATCTAGCATGATCACAGCATTTTATGCCCTCGAGTTGTATTACAACTTTCCCTCTCCCTTCCCTAAAACATTAGAGGCCAATCGTATCCTTAAAGACATTTCTTCTGAACTCCAAACTTCCACCACTTGAGATTGATGTATTAAAAAGCACAGTAGTTCTGCAGTGTTTGGATGTTTGGAAACAAGCCTTGAAGGAATTTTATTGAATTAGGCCAACTCCTTGCTCTGAGAATTGAGACTCCAGCTTGAAAATGTTGTGGCAATCAATCTGTTTTTAATTTTGTTCCATTCCAGTGGTTTTTAACTTTCGTTTTTTTATGCTGTTTAGGGAAACTGTCGAAGAACAGAACACCAGTAACCCTATTTTTTCACCAAAATAACAAAAAGACAGATCCGTGATTGCATAAGCTTTTGGATCAGAGTTTGCTTTATCTGATGCTTAAAAGCATAATCTCAAAACTTATATTAACACAAAGAGTTGTTGGTGTTGTGGGAAAAGGAAGAGGAGATTAGTAAAGATGAGGGAAATTGAGAATTACTTACAGTATCCTTCAACAAAATAGTAGTTAAAAGTATTAAATTGTAGATAGAAAAATTATTTACTCATTTCTGACAAATACTGTATGCTATTAGTATTATATAGTATGTCATAATTTTGGTATTATGTGATAATATTTTGGTAATATGTTGCTGTTTGTTTTTTAATTTTATTAATTGCACATAAATAATGCGGTACACTTAAATCTGATTTTTAAAGATGCGGCCTCTAAATCACCTAAATAACTGTGCTATTGTTTTCTGATGAAATCAGTCTTCATTTTCTAAAGAATGGGTGAGATTTGTGATAGCATTCCCTGGAGCGTTGAAATATCTCTATCCAAACTCCCTACTGCTTCTGAATGTTAACATTTCTGTTGTCATTTCTGTATCCATTTATTCTTTTGCCTATAAATTGACCAGGCTGTTGATTGTCAAGCGTAATGGAAAATTGCTAAGAGATGACAGCAAACTTATGTTTGCTCAGATGTTCTGGCTAATAACTGGAACTCTAGAAGGACTAGAATTGCTGAAAGATTTGACTACTGTGTTTGTGTCACCGATGCAAATCCGTTATTGCTACTTGGCTGGCTATAAGCAAGTGCAAATCTAGGCAGGAAATATTATACATCTACACAGTAGTGTGGAGAAGAACAGTTGCTTCAATATTATTGAAGCCTGATAGAATTTTGAGGTGCTTCAGGTCTGTGCATCTAGATAATAAAACTTCCATAAATGCATCTTATGCAGAGAAGAGGTTTCTGGGAGGATCAACTGTTTTTGGTATGGTGAATACTACCTGAAAATCTCTGTATCTGGCCAACAGAGAGAGAGAGATGCTCAAATAAAAGTTTGGTTCCATTTGTATTGCACACATGTTTTATTATTTTCCCATCTGACAAATACTCTGGTAGAAGTCCTCCCAAATTATCTCAATGAGGGACACTTCTGGAAGCAAATTAGTTTTTTAGTCCTCCTATACTCCCCTCCCCCCGCTAACCTCAAACATCTGGGAATACCATCACAACTTTTTTGTACCACCAGACATCCATGCTGTGTTTTTAAACAAACCAGATCTATGTTAGAGAAAGCACCTATGTCAGAGAGGTTCCTTCCTCTCCTTCTAAACGTTTAAAGCATTAAAACGGAAAAATGTCAAAACGTTTTAAATAAAAAACTAAGACTTCTAAAAAAAAGCAGAAATAGGTTAGGTTTGTATGGGGTAGCTCAATTTTGCCACTGAAGAAATGGCCCTGAGATGCAGCAATGAAGCATTTCTTGGTTGAAAACACCAAAATACTCTTTGGAGGTTCCTTCTGAACTGTTGCTTGGATGGTTTAGAAGGGACTCTTGGATGGGGGCAGAAGTTTCGCCTCTACATTTCACTTAGACACAGCTCAGCTACCAAGGGGCATCTTCAAGGTATGATAAAAAAAAAAAGTCAGGATCGTGATCACAGTGGTGTGATCTAACCTCTGGCTGTTTTATATATGTGCTGTATGTGAAACACACATTAAAAAAAACATGCTGAGCTTCAATCACAAGGTCGCAGCTGCCATCTTGACTTTTTTTTAAAAAAAAAAAAATCAGACCTGAGGACAGTCCTGTCATCTAGAGAAGAATCTTTTCTGCAGCCAAGAATGAATGCTCATGACCCATGAAAGAGGGTGCAAGTGATGTAGAGGTTTATCTCTTCAGAAGTTTAAGCTCATTGCAAAGTTCTTCTGCTTTTCCTTCAATTTAGCAAGCTTTTGGTGCAGGGTTTAGTGGCCTTGAAACCAAGGTCTCTTGGAAACTCCCCGTTCAACAGTTATAAAACACAACTCTACTTTGGGATAGTTTTTATCAACAAAAAAGAATAGATATGTTCTTACTAATGTTACTTCCGTTACATCAGAAATCAATCAGGACTTGCAAAAGTACTTGTGGGTGGGGGGAGGAGGTGATGTCACCCTTTGGGGTGAGACTACTTGGGTTCTGTTCCTTGGCACAGCATGTTCTCATGTACAAGATATCAAAGCTTAATGATACTAAGCTGATACTTTGCTTTACAACATGCTAGCATCCCACTTTTCAAAAGTCCATCAGTTTTTAAGAACATTGAAAATTTTTGTGCCATAACTTTTCAACATAATGCCAACCTCTGGTTCCTAGAGTTGACAAATCAGTAAAATAAAACTTTACCAGTCAAAGGATTAATAGGTTGGCCTCAAGCATCATAACCCTTTAAAAAAAGTAGCAATATTCCAGACAGATCCAAATATTAAACTAAGAATAAATTGTGAATCCTATTCAGCATTAGATTAAATGTTCTTATCCATTATTTGCTTTTTTTGGGGGGGGGGCGGTCTAAATTACATTTCAGTATATTAGCTCTAAATCAATCCATTAACAAAAGATGTTGTTTTAGAACTTAAACAGCTTCTTTGGATTTTGATGGGGAGAAATATAATTGGATATTACCAGCATACAAAGCAAAACAAAGTCTCACATTTTTTCCAAAAATATGAACAAATGCTTGTTTGGCTTAGTAGACATACAAATTACTGTTAACCCTGAGCATTTGCCTCAAGAATTAATGCAACCATTTAAGGACAATGCCTATCTGAAATACATCTCTAATTATTATGCAACTGCCCATTCAGAACAGATGGTGCTTGGTAGCAATGCTGTGATTGCTTAGGACAAATAACGTGGAACTAAAAGGCATGTTTTGTTTTAAAAGGAATGTGTTTTTGCATGGTGTAGTGAAACGTGGATGCAAATACCTCTCGTTAGGACACATTCTTGTTAAATGATTTACTATCCCAGCTGGGATTTGACTCCTAAAGAGAATTCCAGATTTGCCCCTTGTTGGCATTGGCTCCATTTCAGTGAAGAATGCTGCCTTCTGAGAAAAGACAGATGTGGATGAAGAAGGCAAGGAATGGAAGCTGGGAAGAATATGCTTGATCAGCATGTCACACGTGATCGCTGTCTTTCTCATATACTGGTATCTGTGCTATTAGAACTATGGGGAAAGAAGTTTCAAACAAGGAACTTCATTTGATCCTTAAGACTTACTATGAGTCAGACCTCAGCCTGGGCAGTTTTTGTTGTCAGAACACGTACTGGAATGTGAAGTAATAAGAAAAGTGTGTCTCCGAGCAAGTTCAGAGGATCTTTCCCTCCCTGTGAAACAACAAATGTCAGGGCATACATCTGAGATGTATGGATCAAGTCTGCCTGGGGAAAGATTTAACTAATTTCCCCTATAAGGCAAGCTCATTGCTAGCAATTTTTATTTTCAAAATGAAACTCTGTGTGTATGGACATCTCTACCATTCCAAGATTTTAAAGAAGACAAGGATGTGTAAAGTTCCCTTAGTTGTTTAAGGTATTTACAGATGCCTATAGTAATATTTTAAATCTCTTAGTTGGGGACATGAATGTACATGTTGTTCGGTGTCCAGACAATGCTCTGTTGAGATTGAAGGAGAACATTAGATTGCACAATGTAACAAGGAATATGGATTTAAAAATAAATATATCAAAGACCAAGGCACTTGTGTTTGATGGGAAAAATGAAAAAATGAAACATAAATGGTGAAAAACTGAACCAAGTAAATGGACCTGTGTATCAGAATTGTTTTCTAAAGGTAGGGAAAAAGCTGAAGAAATTTCAAGATGTGAAAATTCTGTTTAAAAAGTGGAGGGTAATATATGTGTGTGTGTGCTGCATATGAATGTTGAAATAAATAAAAACAGCTATGTAATTAGCTATGTGCATCTCAAATTTTATATGGAAGAGTTTAGTATGTAAAGAGAAGGCATTAAACTGAATGCAATGAAAATGGGTTATTTAATAAGTAAAACAAGAAGAGATAGGATCAAGAATGAAGGTGTGATGAATGAATATTGACTAAATATGAAACTGAGTGACTGGTATAAAAGAAGTACATTGAGGTGGCTTGGTCGTACAGGAAGAATGAATGGGATTCAAATCAAGGAAGAAATATGTGACAAAAGAGTGGATGGATTATGAAGAGGAAGGAAGGGAAAGACCAACAAAGTGATTGATGAACTTGATGAAATCCCCCAAAAGAAAAATGGGAGAAACATAACGAACAAGAGACAATGTGTGAATCCCTGTCTGGAGGTGATGAAAACAAAAAATGTTTTGCAATGCTAGAAAAGTATGAATAGATATAGTAAATTGTTGTTTATTTTCTTTCCCTTCCTTTTCTTATTTGATGCCTTTAATTTACTGGCTTTCTTTTTCTTACTCTCTTTCTGCACTTTGCATAATGTTGCTTGTCCCCAAAGGGAATAGTGTGATAGATATGTATGATTGCAAAGACTGTACTCACAATGTGAACCCGACAGGATAAAGTACAGAAAATGTTGTAGGCAAAGATTAATGATTTAGGTTCCAAGTCCTGTTGTATTCATCCGGTTTCTGAGTAGACATGTATAGAATTATCAGCTAATGCCATGTGGGTTCAAAACAGAAATCTTGATGTTTATTCCACCTCTATTCATTTTTTTAGTACTAAAACATCTAATTTCATGTTATGGCTGAACAGGATATGAGGGTCTGCATCACCTCAATTAGTTTGATTAAATAAACTTATTTTTCAGCCTCTGAAATTGATTGGAGCTTCATAAAATAGAATGCATGTGGGTCTTTGTGTGACTTCACAGGACAGCTTAGTTATAGCAAATGCCAAAAGGGAAAAAGTCAGGAAACCAATCATGATTTCATCTTGCACAGCTGTGAGTTAAATTTAAGCAAGCACATATGAGTGTTAGTGGCAGTACTGAAATATGAGCAAAGGAAATTGTGGTATTTCAGAATCAGGAAAATGGAAACAGTTTGTTTTGTTCTTATAGCTAAAAACAAGAATTCAGATTAAAAAATGGGTATGCTTACAAAAGCCATTCATATCACATAGAGAATTGTATTTATTTCCTCTGGTCCAAAATTTAGATGACATTTTATCCCATTATGATTCCAGACCTTGGAAATATCTTCAATGCACTCAGTCTGAATATATATTTCTTCTTTGGGAGTAAGGTTTGAGAATGTGTAAATTTCAACTAGAAGCTGGCTGTGCCTGGTGCTTAAAATGTTCTTAAACTAAAAAAACAGCATAACCAAAATACTCTAATCTTTATATTTTGTCACGGCTTCCCTAAATCTTATCTATTATTTTTATTAACTGTATTAAAAATAAGTAAATATTTGTAGATTTGGAAATACTCGAACATTTTTTTCCTGCCTACTTCACTAAAAGCATGTCTCCTTCACTAAAACTGCTTTGCAGGATGCAGTGACCCTCTAGTTTAGCATCTCATTGAAAATCAAAAGGTAGGTTCTCAAATTGTGGGCCAGGGACTACCAGTTGTCCACAGATATCCACCAGAATCTGGAGCCCCCTTGTTACTTCGGCCCTTGCACCCCATTTATCACCAGACAGTTGATTTGCAAAAATGGATAACTGGCTGAAAACTGGTTCACTGAGTATACAAGTGGTAATACAAGCAGCAAGAAGCTTGCTCTGTTCCTTAGTATTCAAGGATTTCTACTGTCCAACTTGTAGAATTCAAGTAATAAATAATTACTTAATTTTGGATCAAATACTTGGGAAATGGAGTGGAAGGAAGACAACTATGGTATAATCATTGTCTAATTTTCCAAAACCTTCATGAACTCCCATGCTTTTAAAGAAAAAAAAACATAGGTAGGAGTTGTTTGTTTAATTGAGCAGTTCCTGCATTTTCTGAACACTTATTTAATGGTAGAGAATTGCAGGAAATTTGAGAACACTGTTCCAGGTGCTGAAAGGTAGGTGCAATTGGAACACCTGTCTACCACTGAACTGTACTGCTACTGATATGGAGATTTCCACTGTAGCTATGCCAGTCAATAGCATTTGTTTGTTTGTTTATTACATTGATATAGCTGGCCATCTTACAACAAACAGTCGGCTCCCAATCAAAAATTAAAACAACATAAAAATCATAATAAAACTATAAAAACCAAACACATTAAAAACAAAAACCTAGTGCCAAGTGAAGCTTCCAATATGCGGTCAGCTCATCTTATCCCAGTGATTCGGAGAGAAACCTGATCTATTATTCTTCTACTCACATCTTAAAGAAGAGAGGGTCAACATCATGGGGCAGCATACAGTTCAAGTCCTGCCTTAGCCATGAAAACCTGCTGAATGACCTTGAATGGTAGTCACTCTCTTTTAACCCTACTCACCTCATAGGATTGTTGTTGTGGGGAAAATAGGAGGAAGTGTGTTGGATATGTTTGCTGCCTTGAGTTATTTGTTAAAACATAATAAAGGCAGGAAGAGAGAGAGAGAGAGAGACAGACAGACAGACAGAAAGAGATAAATAGGGGTGTAATCATCATCTACTCAATTACAGAATACAAAGGCAGACTTACAACTTTTACAATATTAGCCAAGTGCTTCTGATTTATCTATACTAGGAAACTGTTACATATATTACAGCATCTTTTTGAGATTCCCACCATGCTGAAATATTGCTAAGGAAAAGCATTGCTGGTACCCTAATATATTTGAAGCTGGAGGCCTTCCCGGGGACAGCGCCACAGAAATAATGCCTTGCTTTACTAATCCTGAGATTGATACTCATTTATTTGCCAGTATAGGAATTTGAGGAAGGGAATTACACATCTCCATAATGTAATTCTGCCTCTTAATTCTTTTGAGCTGTGACTTAAATTTGGAATGTATAGAAGTGATATTGCTAGGAACTGCCACATTTTGTTGGTTCTGAAATCCTTCTGTGTAACACTGGACAATTAAAATGCCTTTGTATTGCTCTTTCAAGTGTAATCAAGCGAATAATTGAATAAAACTGAAGGAAGGCTGCAGCAGGGCCACCCACAATTACTGTGGCTTTTCATAGCTGCTACATAGAGGTTAAAAGCCCAGGATGGGAGAAGGCAATTTGCTCCATAGAGACAATACTTATGTGAATATTATGGTGAGAATATTATGGGCCTTCTGTTTAAATATTCCTAAACAAGGCCTGAACTTTCTTTCTTTTAAAGAACTGCATAGAGGATTACTAAAAGCCAAACAATAAATGCAGCCTATGATACAAGGATGCTAGAAGCTGCAGATCAGCAAGCTCTAGATAGTTAAAGACCACATTGTGGTCTATGTATAATATTGTGCATTGAAGTTCAACTCTCCATTCACTCATGAACTCCGCAGAGGATGCATTCATGCAACATATTGAACTAAACTAGTCAACCACATTTTAGTGTAGCTAGCAAATTCAGTGAATCTAGAAAATTATATTACTTTAGCAAATCATTGTTGATTTATAAAAAACAATGGTTAGGTAATGAAATCATAGCCTGACCAATCTTGGGCCTAGCAACCTAAAGTTTCTCCTCACAGTTTTCACGAAGAAGACATAAAGAGGGAGTCCTGATGCTGTTCTGGGCTCATTGAAGAATAAGATAAAAATATAATGGTACTACAGAAGCTTTTGCTACTTGAATAGAACAGGTAAGCAGAATTGTGGTGCTTCAGGAAAAGAACAGAAGGTTCAGAACCAGTTGTAGGATAGAAACAGTTCTATCTGCTGCCTCAGTACCACATTGCTTACTAAACAGATCTCAAGAGACAAGGAATGATGTCACTTTTCACTTAAATGTGATTAGATATGGGACAACATTTAATTATATATTTGCCACTGCAGAAGCATATGTTGATGACAAAAAAGACAACTGTCCGTGGTTTGGATATTGGCATGGCACGACTTTTTGTATCCATCTCACACTTTAAATATGTAAAGTAATTGTTCCATTTTCAATGTCTATGGAGATTCTCAGTCATCCAGGTTAAGGTTGTCTCAAAAGTGCTTTTTAAAAAGACAACTGGACTATGTTTTTTTCCTTGAGGAAGAAGTTTTGCTTCTCATCCAAGAAGCTTCATCAGTTCTGACAGGATTGGGGGGGGGGGGACGGAAGGATCCTATTTCTTTGCAGTCATCTTTCTCTGAGAGCCGTTGAGGCCACTTGTTCCATTTTCAGTTCTGTGTAGCAGTCCTGGGAGAAGTTTTTCTTCCTTACAAGAATGAAAATGTTCCCTTCCCAAACTACTATTCTATATGGAAGAGAACTCCAGTTTTAGCTGAGACTTAGTGGAAGAGAAAAGTGTAAACTAACCATTCATCTTTATTAAGGAAAAAATAGAAAATTTACATTTGATAATGTGGTTTAGAACTTTTCCCCATCTTTCTTGGATGAAAACAATATGGGCATCTTGCCAGGACTATCCAGATATCTAAAACACTGACCCAGCCAAATGATCTTGGCTCATGAGGCAGAAAAATCCCACATGGATCTCTTTCCAACCCAACAGTAAAAGTAAAATATTAACAGAATACATAATAACAAGAGACCCCAAATCTTCCATCCAAGACAACCGAATTACACTGTTTAATAGTAGAACTTGCCCTGAAACCAGCCAAAGTCAGCTTTCACCTTTTTATAGAAATGCATTGTCATTTAGTTAAAACTAAATAGAATGATCCTGTTGAGTTGAAATTAAGTACAATGACAAGTGATTTCACAAATAATGAAAGCACTGAATGTGGTCGTCATCTGGACAAGAAAGCTGCATTTCAGTGCTTTGAATTTTTTATTTTCTTTTTAGCCTCCAACAATTGCAGCTGAAACGTCTAATATTGTGAAATGTGACCTTCCTCTCCAGTAAATGATACTATTCTTAATAGATATAATCAAACACAACTGAAAAAAAATTCACTTCCTTTCTTGATTTTTCCGGTTTCTGTTAGAAAGCTGGTTGGAATATAATATGTCATCTTACTATACTCATTTTAAAATGGGATTTCCTTAGAATAAAAGGGCTGTAACTTTTAGGGAGTAAAAACTTTGTTGGTTCCTCACCAGACTAATAATTTCTTTTGTTGATTTTAAAATCTTATAAGACCACTGTGGAAAATGAATGCATTTGGGTCAGCTTGTCATACAATTTATTTTACACAAGGCCACTGCAATTTATTTTAATCTTAATACTGTAAATTAAAAAAAAAACACTTTTTCTCTGAGGACATAGAGCCTGAACTTTTACACTGTATTAAACCTAATGTGGTTTTTCTCTAGTGTTACATTAGAGAGTTGTGTGAAATTTATTCAACAAACCATGGCTAAACTATTGCTTATTGTGAAGTAAAGCTAGTAATATATATATATATTCACTTGCTACACCTTCCATTACAAATACATATCAAGAAAAGGCACAGGTGAACGTATTTATTAAATGAATCTAAATAAATGTGCATTAGATTAGGGTTGAGAGTCCTTTTTGTATAGGCATCTGGCTAGAAACCAAGGAAACTAAATTTTAATCCTGCCTTAGCCATGAAGCCAGTTGGGTGACCTTGGACCAGTCATTCCCTCTCATCCCTAGGAAGCAGGGATTGGCAAGCCACTTCTGAAAATCTTGCAAGAAAACTATAGGGATTAGTTCAGGCAGTCTCTATGACTCAAGACTGATTCAAACATGCAACAAGCATACAGTATATACTGATTGGGATAACATTCATGTTCTTTTCCAACCACTTCTTCTATTCAATAGAGTTGGCAGGGATCTTGGAGGTCTTATACTCTACCCCCCTGCTAGGGCAGAAGACCCTACACTATTTCAGATAAGTGGCTGTCCAGTCTCTTGTTAAAAGCCTCCACTGATGAAGCATCCACAACTTCCACTGATTAATTGTTCTTACTATTAGAGTACTTTTCCTCAGTTCTAGGTTGCTTCTCTCCTTGATTAGTTTCCACCCTTTGTTTCTTGTTCTGCCTTCTGGATTACCAGTCTTTCTTACTTTTATGTTAACCAGTTTCAGAATTCACAGTATGCTGTGCTAAAATTTTGAGAGTTGTAGACCCAGCCCATCTAGAAAGTTGCCATTCATTTGGGGAAAGCAGCAGGTAATTTTTCCAAGCAACTTAGTATTTCAAGTAATGCAGAATACTGTATATACATTACAGAGAGAACGTGTTATGCCTGCAATTTATACACAACCTCTGTGCAATATTGTAGTCCCTCTTAGATTACTGGAAGTTTCATACACTTTAGTGATGAAGAATATAGCACTGTATGTTGTCTTTTTTCCCCTCTCTTAATTCCTTGTTCCCCAGAAACCTTCAAGGAGCTGACATTTTCGAGATATATGCTTCTTTAGGAAATTGAATCCAGTTGGTTCCATTGCTAATTCACAAATTTTCACCCACTCAATTTTATGAAGAAAACAAGTTTGAGACTTCAGCCCATGCAGTCACAAACCTTTATACATAATTAAAATGAACAGCTGGAGCACAAGTGAAACTCATATTTTGGCAGCACAGTACTAAACTCCCCCATTCAAATAAATTGGAACCTCTCGTGCTGACGTCAGTGAAATGTTACCATTCACAAAAGCTTCCTATTTTATATTAACAGGAAAAATAGTATCTCTTGCTCTCGGAATTATAATGCAAAGGCATGGATTTAATCTGTATGGTTCAAAAAAGGAGGGCAACTTTCTGAATATACCTTTCTTTTGAAACGCTCATTATAAGATACAGCTTTAAACCAAATGCTGCATTAAAACTAATAGCATCTGTTTTGTAAATAGGTTGCATTGGATGCCATGTGAAACCGGCATCTCTTGAATTAAGCACATATGCAAAGGGAAGGATAAAAGTGTAGGGTGGATTTAAAGAGATTCTAAAAAATCACCCATAATAATTAGCTGAAGCTTGTCTGAACATATTCAGAATATCTTCTTGAGAAGATGTAAATAAATACATACATAAAAATTGTTAGGCAAATAAACCAGAGTTTGCAGCCAAAATGTCTGAGAACAGAGTGGTCCCAGTTAGTTTGTCATTCTTGCCACCAGTATCCATTCATCAGTACCGTATTCTGTGCCCACTCATGAAATGAACCAAACAGGGCAGGTACAGACTTCAACAGACAGAACTGCAGAAAAAACAGTTGCAACCAGCCTGCCTTCCATTGAGGATCGGTATACTGCACGAACCAGAAAGAGGGCTGAGACAATATCTACAGACCCCTCACATCCTGGACATAAACTGTTTAAACCTCTCCCCTCTGGACACTGCTATAGGGCATTAAGAGCCATGGCGGCGCAGTGGTTAGAATGCAGTATTGCAGGCTACTTCTGCTGACTGCCGGTTACTAGCAGTTTGGCAGTTCAAGTCTCACCGGCTCAAGGTTGACTCAGCTTTCCATCCTTCCGAAGTTGGTAAAATGAGAACCCAGATTAATGGGGGGCAATATACCTTGTAAACCACTTAGAGAGGACTGTAAAGTACTGTGAAGCGCTATATAAGTCTAAGTGGTATTGCTATTGCATGCCAAAACAGTTAGACACAAAGATAGTCTTTTCCCCTGTGCCATTACTCTGCTGAACACCTAATTCACACAGCACTATCTTAGGCCTAAAGGCCTAACCCATGTGGTAGGATTTTATTATTTTTCTCATCTTCTCATCTGTTTTATCTCATCTGTTTCATCTTCTCATCTTTCCTACTACCTCCCCTATTGATATCTATGATTTATCACTTATATATTATGATTAATGATTGTAACTATGATCTATGATCTATGACCTATTACTTTGTTGTTGTATGTACATTGAGAGCTTATGCACTGGAGACAAATTCCTTGTGTGTCCAATCATACTTGGCCAATAAAGAATTTTCTATTCTATTCTATTCTATTCTATTCTATTCTATTCTATTCTATTCTATTCTATTCTATTCTATTCTATTATTCTATGTATGCTTAGACCACACTCAGCTGTGTATGTGTAGACAATTACATGTCCCTTATTTTTTTCCTTCATTCAGAGCCATTATTAAAATGTTTTCCTACATTAAATTTGATATTAAAAGCACTGTATTTTAATATATATTTCATTATTCTTTATCTCTGTTCAGGACAGAGATAAAAAAAAACATTTGCTACAATTAACTAAACATTTCCCTCATTATCCATTTTGTCTACCTTTCTACTTTTATAACTACGGAGAGAGCAGTTTTCAAACAATTCCATTGAGTAAAACAGGGCCTTATAGTCACCGGTTATTTAAAGCCATAATACTGGATTTTAAAGATGAATTTAATTGGATGCTGGCAGTAACTATACACCTTGGTAACATTGTAGTGGCATGGGGAAAAATACAGAAATATGTAACCTTATAATTCTAGTCATAGACTAATGCTTAAAATATTGTGTGCATTTTATTGGCTTTTCCTAATCTTCCATTATATTCCTTATTTGCATTTTATATAGAGAGAAATTTGTATATGCTGGTTGATATCCCTGTTGTCTGAATAGCTAGACCGTTTAAAAAAAGACACCACAAAACACCAAAACATATTGCTCTAAGCACTGTGGACAACTTTTTCCAGGCAGGAAAAGCCAGAATGTTTATGTGTCCACTTTATATCTGAGGAAAACAGAATTTCCCATGGGCTGTTTTGCTTCTCTGCACACACACACACATCTCCCTTTAGAATTCTCCCAAAATGTTTAATTCGCTAATTTACTCAGGAGCACATTTATAGCTTTTTATTTTTAGGATTGTGTGTACACATAAGACAGACTGCTGAACTGCCTTTTTCCTGTCTAGAAGCTTTGGGTTAGTCTCTTGTGTGGGATTGTGGTTTATGATGCATATTGTCTTAAAATGGCTAGTGTGGGATTTCCCTCTGCTACTAAGCAAGGCTGAACTGGTTGTGATGATTAGTTTCCAATTATCCCTTTATCAGTGCTGTGGAAAGATTAGACATATGTTTTTTTTTCACATAATAAATTCTGAAATTGCTCCCTCTCTGAAAAATCTATTTCATTTAATATTACCATTACACTCTTGTTCTGATCAGCAGTGATATGATGAAAGCTTTGAAGCTGCCAAAGATATCTGAATTCTCTTTTGTGTGTGTGCTGAATTTATAGAACGTAGAAGAATAAGGAGAATTGGATTGTGTTATTGAGAAATAAGCTATATATAAGTACTTACAGGACAAGGGATCCCCATGAGTTGGAACTACAGAACACAGGGAGAGGGGGAACATGATAGCTACTGCTGTCCAGAATTGTTGGTTAAAACTGTTCCAGGAAAGTTTCCATTGTCAATAATTGATATTTCCTCCAGGGGTAAATAGTAGCTCCTGGTGTTTGGGCACATATTTTCAAGAACACAAAGTGCTGAAAATAGTCAATCCCGCTTAATTTATACCACATATCAGCATTAATTCCCCCCTAACCTATGATTTGCTTTTCTATATAAAAAGTGTAAGTTGCATAATTGTAATCCCATTATTTATTTAAAACATTTGTTTTCTACTTCTTGCTTCAAAAAAACCTTGAAGGGGTTTACAAGGACTAAATGCCTCCCTATAGTCTAAGCATTCTAATTTGCTTCTTATATAGCTTCAAGACAGGATGGGAACTGTTTCCATCCAATGGGACTCCCTTGGTCTCTTCAAAAGGCAGCATCCAACATCTATGAGATTTTGCCTGATCTAACTATGGCAGTGATGGCAAACCTTTTAGAGACCAAGTGCCCAAACTGCAACCCAAAACCCACTTATGCATCGTCGGGTGCCGGCTGCGTGTGGCCCATTGGGTGGGTGTGGCCAATTGGGGGTGTGTGGCCCATTGGCTGGGCGTGGGTGGGTGGTAACAGCAGACTGGGTGGGACTAAAAAGTTCAATCAATCAATTCCAACTTTGCAAAATCTTTTTTTCCCCACGAGAAGTTGAAATTGACTGATTGATTGAACCTTTTTTTTTGCACATGGCAGCAGAGGCCTAAAGCGAAAAGGTTTTATAAAACTCAGCTGAAGGCCTAGGACTGGGGCAACGGCGCGCGTGCCCACAGAGAGGACTCTGAGTGCCGCCTCTGGCACCTGTGCCATAGGTTCGCCACCATTGAACTATGGTGTGTCCATGCATGGCAAACAGTGGTTAAATTTCCTTGTTTAATAATTCTGCATTAAAAGGTTGGAGTTTAATCTTTTGGTTTGTGTGTTGATACAACTGATATGGTTTTTGAGACTAAGCAAGATGTTGAGGATGGGGAGCATCTAATTCTTTCAAAAAAAATTCTTTTCAAATCTTTTCAAACCAAATTTCAAAACCTTTCAAATATTCTTTTACCTTGAAAAGAATAAACAGCATCATAGAAAAGGAAACTTAGGTTTCTCTAGGGATCTCTTTGGGGTAATGAATTAATTGTGGCCAGAGATCACTAGCCATGAGTTTGGTTGGAAAAGACTAAAGACATTAAGAATTACACTATATTCACAAATTCCCATCAGCCAGGGAACAGCAAGAAGTTGCTGATTTTCTGTCTAGATATGGAACTGATCCCAAACCTGCTACATGCAAAACAGATATCGTTGAAGCCAATGGGAATCTTAGGAAAATCCTCAGTAAAAGGCAGAATGTTGTGACAGAAAGTAACAATTAAGCACTGCCTGCTATGCTGTCATGACAGCTCCCAGACACAATCTGTACTTCGAAGTTGATAAACTCATCTGGGAAAATGTTGAGCTGGAGCAGATAAGGATTTTTCACATGTACTGAACTATGATGGGAGAAGATAAAAGAAGTTGGAATGGGCTGACAAACTGGCAGAAAATATTTTTTGAAGTTGGGGAAAAGGAATTATGAGTGGCAAATTTAAATTGGATTTGGGGTGGATTTATCTGCCCAAGAAATGCAAGTTCCAGGATGAACTGAAAACCATTGAAGATCTAGAGAGTCCTGGGTGAAGGGAAGATAATTAAAGATAAAGGAGGAAGAGACTTTAAAGGATCATCTTTATAAGCACAGAATTCCAAAAAGAGAATAAAATCTGTTAGCCCTCAGAGATGGCCAACCAAGTTTATCTGACACCTTTGATTAACTCTAAACGGGATCTTACAGATAGTCCTCAACTTATGACTATTACTGACCCCAAAATTTCTGTTGCTAAGCAAGACAATTGATAAGTGAATTTTGCCCCATTTTACTATCTTTCTTGCCACACTTGTTAAGTGAATCACTGCAGTTGTTAAGTTACTAATATGATTATTAAGTGATTCTGGCTTTCCCATTGACTTTGCTTGTCAGAAGGTCGCAAAAGATGATCACATGACCTCGGGACACTGCAATCATCATAAACATGAGCCAGTTGCCAATCATCTGAATTTTGATCACATGACCATGGGGATGCTGCAGTGGTTGTAAGTGTGAAAAACAGTCATAAGTCACTTTTTTCAGTGCCGTTATAACTTTGAATGGTGACTAAATGAACGGTTGTAAGTCAAAGTCTACATGTATTCATTCCTACATACAAAATTACCTTTTAAATTAGCCACACTCACTATAATAGAAGGGCTACATTTACAGACAGGGGTATAACTAAATTTGAAACAGCATAGCGATACATAATAATAATAATAATAATAATAATAATAATAATAATAATAATAATAATAATAATAATAATAATAATAATAATAATTGGAAGGGACCTTGGAGGTCATATAGTCGAACCCCCTGCTCAGGCAGGAAACCCTATACCAATTCGGACAAATGGCTGTCCAGTCTCTTCTTAAAAACTTCCAGTGTTGGAGCATTCACCGATTCTGGAGGCAGGTTGTTCCACTGGTTAATTGTTCTAACTGTCAGAAAGTTTCTCCTTAGTTCTAGTTTGCTTCTCTCCTTGATTAGTTTCCATCCGTTGCTTCTTGTCCTGCCTTCAGGCGCTTTGGAGAATAGCTTGACTCCCTCTTCTTTGTGGCAGCCCCTGAGATATTGGAATACTGCTATCATGTCCCCCCCTCGTCCTTCTCTTCATTAAACTAGACATACCCAATTCCAGCAGCCTTTCCTTATATGCTTTAGCCTCCAGTCCCCTGATCATCTTTTTTGCTCTTCTCTGTACTCTTTCTAGAGTCTCAACATCTTTTTTACATCTTGGTGACATTAAGTTGTTGCATTCTGACTTCTCTTCTGATCCTTTTGCAGACTGCCACTCTGCAGTCTTCAGCAGGAGGGAAAAACAGGGTCTGCTTAAGCTGAGTGCGATCTATATGATTCACCTTACGTGGTAGAAAAAGAAATGAAGACTTTCCTCTCTTGAGCTGGGTCAAGAGTAAAGAAAACAATGGTTTGCAAGATCTTTGCCAACTGAGGTTTGTCTGGGTTGAATCCTAAAAAGCCTCACTGCTATTTGTGACAAAAAGGAATGGGAGAAATCACTTTGAATGGAAGCTTAGGGCTAATGGAAATATGGTCAGAGAATACCTCTTTATTTTGAATTTAATTTAAATTTCAGGGCTAGAATTGCTTTGGAGAATAGTTTCCTGGTGATCTTACACACCTTTATACAGTATGTTATCTTTAATAAATCCGGAAAAATGGATGAAATGCCAGGCAATTGGAAGAAGGTGAAAGTTGTTCCTGTCTGTAAACAGAATGAAAGCAAACTCCAGGGAACTTTGGGCAGGCCAAATACTATATATTCTAGAGCTGATAATCAACAACCTTGAAAACAATTCCCATTGTTTGATTAATCTTCCATTGTTGGCTGGATTAATTTTTAGTAGATTGTGGGAGTGTTGTAGATGTAATACTTTGACTTAAACAAAGCTTTTGACAAAGTAGCACACAAAATAACTGCTAAATACAATATGTATGTATGTATTAGATGGCATGACTTTTAAATAGATGGTTCAAAACTTTACAGAAAAAATACTGGTCAGTGGCATCTGATGAAACTGACATGAGATATCAAGTAGGAAATCACTCAGTTCAGTGTTATTTTATCTTATTGTTAAAAATCAGGATATAGAGATGCAGAGGATGCTTATAAGATCTGCATATGACACAAAATGAGTTAATAGGCCAAAGAGCAGAAAAAGGATTGAAAATCGTGTTAAAGAAATGGACAAAAAAATAACATAATTGTATTTAATAGACAAATGAAAAGATATTCATTTAGGAAACAGTAATCAAACACCCAAGAACAGAATGGAAGATATCTGACAGTATTTATGAAGATCTTGGAATTATAGTAGATTGTAAATAAAATATGAATCTGCAGGGTGATGTGACTGCAAAAAAAAAAGACAAATGTAGTTTGCATTTATTTCTGTTAAGCAACAGAAATATAATGCACATATCACAGGAAATAGTAATAGTTCAACTTTACTCTCTGTTGGACAAACCTAATCTTTAATATTAGGTCCCATTTTAGATAGAATGAGAACTATAAGTAGGTTTCTTTTCCCCCCCCTCTAAAGTCTTTATTTATTTATTTATTTATTTAATATATAAAATACAAAGAAAAAAAGAAATAAGAAATTAAGGGAAAGAAAAGGAAAGGGGAAAAGAAGGTGTGAGATTCAGGGGGGGGGGGGGAAGGCGTTGACTTTTGACTTTTTTTTAGCACAGTACAAGATAAAAACACTCCAGAACTGTAAGTAGGTTTCAAACAAACTGGAACAAGGTCAGAGAAGGGCAGTGAGGATGATCAGCAGACTAGCAACTAAGTCCTATGGAGAGAGATGGAAGGATCTGGAAATATTTAGCCTTGAAAAGAAAAGCCTGAAAGATGTGGGTGGGGGTAGATATGATAGCACATTAAAATGTGTGAGAGGATGTCACACAAAAGAACAGGTCCTGACCTTCATTGTATCAAGTGCAGGATATGCAGTAATGGATTGACATTACAGGAAAGCAGACTCCAATTGAATGTGAGAAAGAAAAAAAAAAAACCTCCGCAAGTTCAATAAGGGCAATTTCATGGTGGAAACAATTAGCCAAAGAAAACAGTGGGCTCCCCCATCTATCAGTCTGGGAAACTATGCTTTAATTTGGATTCCTGCACCAAGAGAGGAATTTTATGGTTTTATGGTCTAAATGGCCCCTTCCAACTCTAGAATTTTACCACTATAACTATATCATGAACTCGTGGAAGATTCTGCTAGTTCTAAAAAAAAAACCTGATATGTTTAGTATGTTTAGTATATATGTATTAGTTTAAGTTTAGAAAAAGCTTTCTAGCTTAACTGTATTCTTAACATCATTGC
Source organism: Protobothrops mucrosquamatus (assembly GCF_001527695.2). NCBI lineage: Eukaryota > Metazoa > Chordata > Lepidosauria > Squamata > Viperidae > Protobothrops > Protobothrops mucrosquamatus. Next base: position 130,549 of record NW_015389214.1, read on the forward strand.
AAATATTCTACTGCTTTCAAACTATGATATTGTGGGCATCCATGTATTTAACAAGTTTATTCCTACCGTCATCACTGTTAGACATAACTGCCATGGCTTTTTAAAATCAGTCACACACTAAAATTAATTTGCACATTATACAGTTAAGATGTTTTTTTTTAAAAAAATCAGAAACTGCTTTCAGATTCTCTCCATTTGCAGTCTAATTTAGATTCTAGTGTAATAGCATGTTAATTAACATAATAAAAGCTCACATGGCCCAAATTCAGTTGACCAAACATTTCTGGATTCATTGTACTCCTGCCTGGTTCAAGATCCATAGAATAAGACACTCCTAATTTATGCTGAACTATAGCAAAGGTTCTGCATTAAGGATCCTTCAGTGGAGAGCTCCTGGTGCTTTCACCACTCAAAGAAAATGACTGTGTTTATGCATCATTTTATGACTTTTGTTTTCTTTCTCTCAATTGTGCCCAGTTCTCAGAGATTGCCTGGACAAGCCCAGGCAGTAGTCTAGGCATGTCTTTTTCAGAAGTGATTTGCCGTTGCCTTCTTCCTAGGGTTGAAAGACAGTGATGGCCCCAAGGTCACCAGCTTGTGCCTAAGGCAGAATTAGAACTCACAGTCTCCTAGTTTGTAGCCTGATGCCTTAGCCATTAAAGCACGGGTATCAAACTCACTACATCACGTGTCGTGTCTTGATGTATCACGGCTCTTTTTGCATTGCTGGCAATGGGGTGGGCGCGGCTTCGGTATGATGGAACCGGCAGTTTGACACCCCTGCATTAAGGGAAATTATCTCTCATGTTATGCCATAGTTGGTTTTAATTATAATTTCTTGAATGACCCACTATAACTGGGTCCACAATTATGCTGAGCTTTTGATGCACAATATACCAAGCCAGAATTAGACAAACCACATGGTGAACTGGTGCCACATGTGAACCTAGCCAATATGTAGCACCTGTTCAGTTCTCTACACACCTTTTGTAAAAAGATGAAAGAAGCAGTGGGTTATAACTGAACTACCAAGAATATCCAGTGAGTGAAGGCACAATGGCTGGGTTGTATGATATATTAGGCTAGGTAGAATGTTGGTTGATTGATTTTTGGTTTACACATGCAGTTGATTTATGATTCAATATGTTACATAAATCCAAGCAGTTGGTTTAATCTAACAGATTGTATAGTTGCATATGGGTTGGTACATTGTGTAAACATAGTTGTAATATGCCTTTTCTGAAAACCGCCTAACTTTCTAAAATACTTTGTGGCAACTCAGATGCTCTTGTATCTTTGTAAAACCACAGAGTTATCATTTATTAACCATTCTGCATTTTCTCAGAACCAGATGCTTGTTACTCGGTGGGTGCCAGTCTCAACGTTTTCACAGCACCACTTTAAGTATTCATTTTGTGTTTATCAAGGGACTCGGTTCTATGAAATGTCCATATACTGCATATCTGTTCATCAAATCATTAACATGAGCTGGTTTTGCATTAAGCAACAATTCTGTAGAGCCAAAGAGAAATGAATAAGTTTTAGAGGGTTTTTTTTAAAAAAAAAAAATCCTAGTGGGGCAACCCTTTCTCAATTGTTGAGGGTTATGCCTGTACAGGGCATATATTAAGGGTGATGACAGATAAGAGAAAGTAGGCTGGCGCCTGATTAATAGAATGGTATTCCTTGAAAGTAGGCATAACTATTGAATTAGCTATAAACCTCTAATTAGAGATAAAATTATTATTTAAATCCTGCCTTTTCATTAGCACTCAATGTACCATACAGTGGGAGGGACTATCACCTCTACTGTTGTTTCCATAAAAAAATAACCCTGTTTGGTGATTAGATTACAAGAGAAAGATTGTCCCAAGTCACTCAATGAGCTGTATGCTCAAGTACGAACTTGAATATGGGTCTCCCCAGCCCAAATACAATACCTTAACTAATACATTATATTTTCTCTCTTACTTTCAGACAGTTCCCCCACCAAAGTAATTTATAAATCCTTGAAATCATTACCTGGCCAGCTAAGCTATTAAACCTTAGCTCCATCAAGATCCCATAAGATATGTAACTTTTGGCTTAGACTTTTCCCCTAAAGCTCAACATTATATATTTTTTGTCTGTCACAACTGACTAGACTTCAGAACTAATACTCACAATAGTGTTCTGAAAAATTAAACTATAAATACACTTTTAAAAAGTCTTGGGATTATATTCTCTATTGGAATCCAATCTTGACATTACATCAAACAGAGTTAATTTAAAAAAATAAATTGTCCCATGTGGCTTCTACTATCATCTGTATTTATACTGAATGAGATCCATTTCTTCCAATTTAAGGAAATTCCAGAACAGCATATATTCTCTACCTAAGAGTTTAGAGGCTTTCCCCAATGTAGGGCCTTCCAATATGCTAACTGGGGGTTATGATATTAGACATGTTAGACACACTTCTAGAACATCAGCTGGCAACCATTTGGTGACCAAGAATTCATGCAAAGGGCAATGAGGCAATAGCTGAACGTATGTCATCATCTTTAAGGGTTACTCCCATTTAAAGTATTTATTTTCTCTCCTCTGTCACTAATTCAGTGGCAAAAAAAATTAATTGAGCAGTTTAATTGAGGGGAAATGCTATTTAACTAAAAAAATGTTGAGATTTTTTTTTTTAAAAAAAAGTCTAGGATGTCTTTTAGATGCCCTGAATTGCATTCTCAGTCCATTAAAAAAGAAAGAATTTTTTTAATGCAAATATTCTCATTCTCTGGAACATTATAAAAGAAAAATTACAAAGCCACAATATATTGTCTAGTGTTTGCATTCATTTGGATCAGATTTAAATAAAAACAAGGGGATATACTTCCAAGTGNAATTACTTGCTCAAATTTAGGAGCCAGATCTATTAAAAATAGGTCAAAAACTAAAAGCTCAGGCTTTGTGAACCTTATTGCCATAAAGCTTATTGCCATAAAGAAAAAGCAACAGAGCTATCTTGACAAATATATGGTTTGATCTATCAACGTGAAAGTTGGTGATACTTACAGTATCTTTTTAAATTCCAGTAAAATGTCTTGGGAAACTTGCCAAGATGTAGTTGATCTTCAGATTGAAAACCTGATCAAGTAAAAGGCAACACTGGAAGATTATGTTTAAAAACTAGGAAGAGATCCATTTTATAGTTGTGGTTTCTCCAACTTACAGTGGCTGGGTGGGTGTTTTCTCTATGATAGTTATAGCAGAACTTCCTATTCAAACATGTAGACTGAAAGTATGATTCTAATACACATCACTCCTGCTCTTGATTGTGAAATATTTTTGTGGTTTGCTCTTTTCTAGGATTGCTGGAGGATCAGCACAAGGGTAGACATGTTAAAGAAAAGCATTATTGTTACAACTTTTTCTCTGTAGCATTGGCATTGATCACTAATGTAATTGTATAAAATTGTTTACAATTACATAGCCCGTATAACTACATGATCCTTCTATGGGAATATATATATATATATTTGTGGCTGAGACTTTAACTTCAGATATTAAATTTGAGAGTGTTTTCTCATTTATTAATTTTTGATGTAATCCAAGACCTTTCTCTTCAAAGTCACAAACATGTTAAATATTTTCTTTTTCTGTTGCATTTACCATCACAGGCCTCCAAAGACACACCCAAAACAATATAAACCAGAATATCTACAGGGTTGGGTTTGTTTTTTTTGTAGCCTTTACCTTTGAAAAATGTGATAATACAAGTCAACTTGGTCACCTTTCAACTTGAACTTGGAGGCTATTTTTTGCTGTTTCTTAGAAGTTGTCTGTATGTGGTACACAACATAAATATCAGAAGTGGCCCAGTTGCTATTGATTATGAAAGTTGCATTTTTGGATAGATGATGCATTTATGGCTATGATATATATCATTTCTTCTAAAAATGGTATTCTAAAAGAGACTGGTATGTGAAGTATTAAATATATTGCTATTTGGTTTTGAAAATTATTCTCCTGAAATAGATGAAGACAGTAGCTCAAACATTGTTACGATACTCTATTTGGTAAAGACTTAAGTAGAGATGCTACTTAAGGCCAACCTCTCAGAGTTGGCTCTCCCACAATGGTGAGAGAACTCGGGCTCTGTCCATCCATCGGGCTGACGCAGTTGAAGAAAAGTGGGGAGGCGATGGTTCCTACATCCCCTTCTTTCTATTTTAGCATCAGATCTGAGGAATGTGAAGATCTTCACTTACCTCCTCTGTCAACTAAAGTGTCTCTTTCCTTTGCTTTGGACAGATTGCACAGGTGACTACACTCACATTCCTTCTCCTCCAAAAATTTCCCTCCACTCAAATGCTTGAAAATCTTTCGCTTTTAGACATACCACATTTGGGCTCCAAATATTGGGCTAACGGTGAGATGCCTTTGAAGGGATATCATAACCTTTTTGCTGTCAACTAATGATCATTCAGCTTTTTTGCACCAAGAAATGGTATGACTATTTTCTCTCTCCTTTTTCTATCACCAAAAGAAAGAGCCTGCAAGAAGAGAAAGAAAAGAATCGGAGGGGCACAAGGCTCTGCAGACTCTGCTTCCCTTGCCTCTTGTACTGTTGAAGTGATGGATGACTTGGAGAGCAGAAGAGGAAGTGGCAGCAACAGCAGCAGTGGAGCTCCTGGTTTGGCCTACTGTACTTGTCTAAGCTGCAAAAATCTATATCACCACTGGATGACAGCAAAGAGATGCATAAACTGTAGCTGCTGCCACCCAAAGGTCACCTGGAGTTTTGCAGCCCAAATATGATAGGCCTACCTTCATTCAAGATGGTTGCTTAAAGCTTGATGCAAGGACTGGTATAACAAAGTACAGGTAGTCCTTGACTTACAACAGTTCGTTTAGCGACCGTTCAAAGTTACAACGGCCCTGAAAAAGGTGACTTATGACCATTTTTCACAGTTGCGACCTTTGCAGCATCCCCATGGTCATGTGATCAAAATGCAGACAGATGGCGAATGGTTCGTGTTTATGACGGTTGCTGTGTCCCAAGGTCATGTGATTCCCCTTTTACGACCTTCTAACAAGCAAAGTCAATGGGGAAGCCAGATTCACTTAACAACCGGGTTGCTAACTTATCAACTGCAGCGATTCACTTAACAACTGTGGCAAGAAAGGTTGTAAAATGGGGCAAAACACACTTAACAAATGTCTCACTTAACAACAGAAATTTGGGGCTCAATTATGGTAGTAAATAGAAGATTACCTGTATTCTTTGTGCCTCCATGCCTTCAAGCTTCTCCTATTGTCAATATGTACGTATGCATGGATGTATGTATGTACTTCCTGCCTTTATTATTTTTATAAATAAGTCAAGGCAAACGTACTGGATTTTCTTTCTTCCTCCTATTTTCCCCACAACAACAATCCTGTGAGTTGGGTTGAGCTGAGAGAGAATAGCTGACCCAAAATCACCCAGCCAGTTTTCATGCCTAAGTCAGGACTAGAACCCACACCCTTCTGGTTTCTAGCCTCTATTCTAGCTTTCCTCTTTGAAGGAGACAGGCAGTTCAGAAATGTGAAAAATAAATAAATAAAAATAAAGCCACTAGGCCAAACCGACGTTACTGCCTCTTTATGTATAAGTGGGAAAAATATATAGATATTTAAGAGGATTAACTATAACAGAAGACATCACTGAATCAGGGACCAGATCCTACAGGTGGTCTTTCCTTGTGATGGCTTAGATTAAGAATTGACAGTGGGAAAAATGAATCACTGAGTAGTAGTGAGAGCAATGTGTGAGCACAGGAACATGTCATTCCCTACACCACAAACAGCCTAGTGTTTTGGAGTTGTTGGCCTAGGTAACCACAGCAAAATTGCTATGGCAATATTTGAAGAGGAGGAAAAATTTATATTGGCAGTTATGGATATTTAATTTAGGGCAGACTGTCTAAGACAAGATGAAAATTCAAAAAGCATCTTTTTTTCCCAAAGCAATCACACCTCCGGGAGTCCGTCTAGTTAAACAAAAAACAAACAGACTTTCTCTATTAGCAATATTTCTTTCTTACTTAATTCAGCCTCCCAAGCCAACATAAAAGGTCTCCCCAATTACCAACCTGGCATCATCCAGATGTTTTGAACAGGAACTCCCATCTTTTCTAGCCAATAGTCAATTAAATCCAGCTCAGCTACATGACAGTTGGTTGGGAAAGGTTTCTCTAACATGAAGCTGGTTTAAATGCCACTTTGACTGGGGGAAGCATAATTTTCCACATGTGTATTTGCTGATAAAAGTCTGCACATCTAATTCAAATGTGCAAGTCTGCTGTAAGAAATCCCAGTTTATTTAAAATGCGGAGGTTAGGTTACATAGGGCAGAATTTACACTAATCCTCAGTTTGCCTGGGTAAGATGCTTCACTGAAGCCTATACTGATTTTTCAGGGAGGGCTGCAACAGAAGAAGGAGCAAGAAAAATTCTTTATCAGCCAGTTTCCACTTAGGCAAATCCTGAATTCAAGGTCATATTTGATCATCTTAAACTAATACCTGATATTCTATAAGAGAGGAAATATTAAGAGTCTGGCACAGCATAAGCAAAAATGGTAGTGAGGTCCTAAGGCGAAATATGACAAGTGTTCTGACTTGACAGTAAATTCATGTCGTCACAAGCCTAAACATGTTTTCTTGGATGCACCTGCTTGATGTAGCTTCCACTGCCTTTAATGTGTCTAATCGAATGGATAGGGTGGTCTGTTAGAAATGCAACCTTAGCTCTGTTGACTTTGATGAACTTTGTTCTACCAGCAATTGTTATTATTATGGTTATTAATAGGTTCAGAGAGGCACTTTAAGGAAATTTCAGGAGGATCGTGGTCACAGCAAAGTAACTAACTACAGTATATGGCAGGCTCAAAAGAGAAAAGTTTGGGTTGGAAGGAAAAAAATCTCATTGCCGGTAGAAGAGGTTGCTCTTACTGGGCACTTACTAACTTGAATCTTCTTGGGTTTGCTCCTTGTCACTCTGCTCATCGTGTCTTCTCCCTTTGGAGCAGTGGTTCTCAACCTTCCTAATGCCGCGACCCTTTAATACAGTTCCTCATGTTGTGGTGACCCCCAACCCCCCATCCAGCTTGTCCCAGCGCCCGTCCGAGCCGCCTGGGGAGCAGCAGGAGGAAGAAGGGGAGGAGGAAGAGGAGGGAAAGGAGATAGAGGACCGGTGTCTCGGTTCCTAAGACCATCGGAAATATGTGTTTTCAGATGGTCTTAGGCGACCCCTGTGAAAGGGTCGTTCGACCCCCAAAGGGGTCCCAACCCACAGGTTGAGAACCACTGGAGTGTCATGCTTCAAAGGACAGAATAAGCAGTAAGGAAGAATGGTGTCCTTTTTTTTTTCAAGGGCCATCAAAACCATTTGACTGAATCAGAGGCTGAATACAGCAATGGGAAAGATTCTTTCTCTTGCATTTTCAGAAACCAAAATCCAGGCTTCTGGTATCAATACATAACTTGACTAATTTAGATATCATTCTCTCCCTGGCCCCTAGAAGTGCTAGGTATTAATACAGATAGTTCTTTGTAGCTTCACAATATGTGTCCCAACTATCAGTACAATGGTTTCTGATTGGTGCAAAGGTTGATTTTCAGTTTTAAAAAGTTGCCAGCTGGTCCTCAAGTAGTTTTGGGATGAACCTTGTCACTGATGTTCCACCACTGTATTATATATCCTTATTGCGTATACTTACATATAGTTCTAATTAAATATTATGGTTTATAACTTTTGTAAAGGGAATTGGTATGTTTGAAATATTCTGAAAGCAATTTCTCAGTTTTTTTCCTATGATATTTCTTCTTGCAGGAAACAAAAAATTTCATTTTTATAGTTCAATGGCTATTCCAATAGACAAATGTCCATGTCAATCTTTTTTGTGTATAAGTAGAATGTAGCATACCATGGCTCCTGTATAATTCCTTTTAAAATTACTGGTTTGGATAGAGTTTCAAAGAAGCTGAAAATGCATACAACCTTCTTTTGCTCTGACAGCAAAGCACCACTTCACAGAAGGTAGCTCAATCCAGCTGGCTTGAAGCAAGCAGCTTCATTGTATCTGGCAGCAAACGTCAGTGATGGATGAAAGAATTAGATGTTGACCACAGAACTTTAATTTTTCTAAAAATCAAATAGTTTCTAAAGGTCACCTCTTCTGGCAGCAGAAAAGGAGAAAGGGACAACCACTCAACCTGTCACCATTGTTTTCTCTTTCAGGAGTCAGCTTTTGAGCAGTTTAATTCTGAATTAATCTGCTTGAGAGAATTCTTAATGTTGTCATGTTGCTTCAAGGTTTTCATTTTCATGCAATGTATGAAAGAACGAGGCCTGATTTATCATAACAGTCTGGGGAAGCAAAATTAGCTCAGAACCCAGGTCTTTAATATGTGTGTATGCTTTAATGTGTGTGTATGCTTTCAAGTCATTGTTGAGTCCTGGCAACTGCTTGATTAAATCCCTGCAATTTCTTGGCAAGATTTTTCAGGAATAGTTTGCCATTGCCTTCTGAGAGAGTGACTGGCCCAAGATCATCCAGGTGGCTTTCATGCCTCAAGTGGAACTAGAACTCATGGTCTCCTGGTTTCTAGCCTGGTGCCTTAACCACTAGACCAGGGATAGGCAACCTTGGCTCTTTTATGACTCGTGGACTTCAACTCCCAGAATTCCTGAGCCAGCCATGCTGAGGGGAAAGGGAGAGGTTTCCAAGCTGAGCCATGCTGGCTCAGGAATTCTGGGAGTTGAAGTCCATGAGTCATAAAAGAGTCAAGGTTGCCTACCCCTGCACTAGATTGAACAGGATCTCCGTTTTTTTTAGTTATCTCTTTCTAAAGATCAATATATGTAATTATATGTGCTTGACATAGTCTTTCAAATAGTATGTATTTAAACCTCATGAAAAAATGGCAGCATAAAATTCTTGGAGATTTTTCCAATTTAGTTATCTATACAATATTCTTCACCGATTCATCCTACTGGGACTGCTCATTCTGTTACTCCAGATCTGGGTCCGGGGGATATTGGGTCCAGGATGGAAAAATGAGACATAGACAGAGAGTGCACAAAATTACAGCAAAAATTATTCTGACTTATGTGCACTTATAGGGTTCAAATCTGGCCAAATCAAAACCAGGCTAGGCAACAATAACCCAGTTCCATTTTTATTGCATATCTATTCCATACAGAATGGAAAGGAGTAAAAAAATTCCCCCGTCTGATGCTAAAGCAGGGGTGTCAAACTGTCAGTCCATGGGCCGGTTGCATCATACGGATGCCGTGCCCACTCCAGCTCCAGCAATGCAAAAAAAGTCGTGATACATTGTGATACGTCACGTGACACGGCGAGTTTGACACACGTGTGCTAAAGTATAATATACAACTTCTTCTGGATTTTAGAATAATTAATACTAGGCATAGGAGGCCTTTTTTTTTTTTTTTGCTAAACTGTGCATGCAAGCAGGAGGGGGGAAAAAAACACTTTTATCTCTTTCATGTAGTTTCCATAAAAATAATTTCTCCTATGAAGCTTTAGAAAAGAGAGACGTTCCCTTTGGCAACAGTAACAGCTTTTTTCCTATGGCCAGTTGCAACATGGGCAAATGCCAAGTGCATTCCCCAACTCCCACTGGACTGCCCCACCCTCTACCAGGTCCATTTCTACCAACAACTATTTTGGGTAGGAAGGGCCCCAAGAGAGCAAGCAAAGAAAACATATAAGGGCCAGCTAGTTGTGTTCAGTATAATGAGAGAAAATAGGAGATACTGGTGTTATTCAGATGAACTGTCTTACCCCATGACTTTAGCCTTATGAGTCCTAATACATTTTATACTTAAATCTTACTTCTTGGAGCTTTTCTGGAGTTTTTAAAGCCACTTGCAAGATGCTTTGGTAGCATTTGTTGTGTGGAATGCAAGAAGCAAATAAAATATTTTATAATAAATAATATAAGCAAGTTTGTCTTTTAACTGACATTTTTATTTGATACGACATAACTTGTTGCATCTACTTAAAAATAACTAATTCTGCTGGAGGAGGAAGGTTCAGTTGTTACTACTTACGGAATAGATGCAGCTAAAAAAATAGATATGATCTCATTCTGACAAAGTTCAGAACAGTGAAACCATCTCAAACATGCATATGTGTTCTTTTGGAGTGTTCTGCTACAACTGAATAGGGGATATTTAGAACTTTTTGTTCTTGGAATTTTGCTAGAATGTAAGCTGTAGACATTTGGACAGACATATAGTTGTATCTCATTACCACACGTTTACTATAAACAAAAAAAAGTTCCCAATAATTAGCTCATGTAACAATGCCGGCAAACAATAATCATATGCTTTTGTAGTTGAACTGAGTAGACTGTCTTCTCTGTAGCTGAACTCTTAACTCTATTGGTAATTTCAAATTAGAAGCCTGCCAAATTTACAAAAATTCAACATATATGACATCAGAGAAGAGAATGAAAATGCAGTACTGTAATACATCAGTAACAGTGAGATGTTCACGTATGCGCTTTGCTCAGAAAGTGATTTATGAGTACATGCTACTGCTAATACTGGTATTTAAAATTATAAAATCATAAGAGCTGGAAGAGGCAATTTAAACCACTGAATTCAACAGTTTGCTGAATGCAAGAATTTAAAATACAGCAGTGCAAACAGATGCCTATGTTTGCTGAAACAGGAGGCAAGCCTACCAACTCTGGGTAACTGATCCACTATTGAACTATTCTTAAGAGTTATAGGTTATTTTTTTTTTAACTAACACTCATTCAGAATCTTGTTGTAACTTAAATCCATTATAAAGTCTGTCTTGCACTTTGGAAGGAAAAACAGGTCTTGACCTTCTTCTGTGTGACTTTCTTTTAGGTATTTGAAAAAGTGCTATTCTAGTGCCCTCAGTCATCTTTTCTGAAGGCTAAACATACCTTTCAGTCTATCTTCATATGGATGATCGTTAAGTCCAACGGTCATCTTTGTTGCCCTTGTTTGATCCTGTTTTGCATTTGTCTGAATCTTTGGTGTATGATGCCTAGAACTGAAGTACTCAAGGTGAAATTTGACCAATAAACTAGAACAATTACTTTCCAGCACTTGGGACTTATACTTTGGTTGATGCAACGTAAAACTTCATTTGCTTTCTTCACAGCCACATTATAGTGCTGGCTCATGTTCAGCTTGCAATCAATTACTATTCCAAGATCTTTTTTTGCAAGCACTTGTAATCTGTCTCACTTGTAACCTGTATCTGCATATATACACTGTCTTCGCCCTGCATCGCCCCAATTTAAATCCTACTTGAGTCTACTCACTCTATGCATCTGATGAAGTGAGCGGCAGCTCGTGAATGCTTATGCCTTTTTAATAAAATGTGTTAGTTAAAAAAGGTACTACCATACTTTTTATTTTTTACCAGTATAGAATAACACAGTTCTCCTCCTAAAAAGGGATCTCTCTAGGGATCTAGTGATGCCTGATCAGGTTTGTTTAATCACAAGAACACCCTCTAAATATTGAACTGAGAGGGTTCATAAAATGCACATACTTTTTCCAGAAGTGGAAAAAGTTGATTATCTTCTCGAATGCAGTCAGTATTAAATCCAGTTAAACTTTGCTCTGGGCAAAAGAAGGGCTGTATTGGGAAATCAAGTTTACAAGGGTGTT
>NW_015389215.1:0-12220 GCF_001527695.2 Protobothrops mucrosquamatus
ATAACTCAATTTGATAGAAAAAAATGCTTTTTTGGGGGGAAATGTAAAATCAAAGGAGAAGAAAATTTCAAAGCAATTCTAAGGGAAGGGAAGGGAAAGGAGGGGAGGGGAGGGGAGGGGAGAGGTTAGGAGAGGAGAGGAGGAATGGAGAGGAGAGGAGAGGAATGGAGAGGAGAGGAATGGAGAGGAGAGGAGAGGAATGGAGAGGAGAGGAATGGAGAGGAGAGGAGGAATGGAGAGGAGAGAAGAGGAATGGAGAGGAGAGGAGGAATGGAGAGGAGAGGAATGGAGAGGAGAGGAATGGAGAGGAGAGGAATGGAGAGGAGAGGAGAGGAATGGAAGGGAAAGGAGGGGAGGGGAGGGGAGGGGAGAGGTTAGGAGAGGAGATGAGAGGAGGAATGGAGAGGAGAGGAGAGGAATGGAGAGGAGAGGAATGGAGAGGAGAGGAGAGGAGAGGAGAGACACCGACTCGCTCGGTAGCTACTTTGTGATCCCTATAATCAAATCAATTGGATTTCACTTTTTTTGTTGTTTTTAGCAGAAGAGAAGAGAGCCAATTTGCTCTAGTGTTTAAGGCAGCCAGCCCAAAAAGCAAGAGATGGTAAGTAAAAGTCCCTTCTTAGCCATGAAAGCTGGCTGGATGACTGAAATGATGTTCAAACCATATAACAGATGGTTAAACAGGTAATGAAAAGTAAGGTGCAAACCCATAGAACTGTGTTAACATTTCCTTCCAGACAAAATAAAAGCTAGTCCATAATTTTCAATGTCTTAAAATAATCCAAGGTTTGGGGATGGAAAATAACTCATTGCTTAAGTAGATGGGGCTATAATCTTACCTCAGTTATATCCCCACCAGCCTCTGCACTGAATATTATTTTATAGATAATCTGGAAGATTGAGAGGTTTTTTTTAAAGACTTCTGATTGAATCATTAAATGTGCCACACGTCTTTTTATTAGTCTTATAAAGGATATGCTTGAGCCCATGTAATAATTAAGACATTACCTCAGCTTCAAAGAGCTTCATTAGGTATATTGTAGTCTCCACCAGTGTGGAAAATGTTTAGAGTAGTGGCAATGGGCATTCAGAGTTATTTTATTTGTGCCTTCCCTGGCCATATTATATGGAAGAGTACTCCGGGTATTTAACATATATAAACTCTTAAATTTAACACTGCTTACTTGCTATCCATGTTTAATTATTCTCGATGCAAAGATAATCTGCCTTTTTGTAACCAGTGTTCAGATATTTCTCTGCACAAAAGGTTGAATTCTCACAACCGTCTCCTCGGTACAGTTCAAGTTGTTAAAAGTATTGCCATATCATCTCCATCTAAATGCAACTCTAAAAAGAATTCGGTCCTGAGTTGCTCAACTTACAATCACAATGACTTACAACTGTAATTACAGGCTCAATTACAGTCATGCATCAAGGACTATTTGTATCAAGGACTATCCATGAGGCAAAATGTGGCCCTTGAAACCTGCTAGGTACCTCAAAAGTGGCAGTCAGTTGGAACCAATTTAAGATTTTCGTGAAACAGAAAAGGATGAATGCCCAGTGAGCAATAACATTCAGTGCATTTGATTGAATGAAACTTAAATTCAAATTAGTGGCACAGTGGTTAAAGTGCAATATTGCAGGCAAACTCTGCCCATAGCCTGGAGTTCGATCCTGACCAGCTCAAGGTTGACTCAGCCTTCCTTCCTTCCGAGATCAGTAAAATGAGACCCAGATTGTTTGGGCACGTTGCAAATAATGCTTCTATGTTGTAAACTGCCCAGAGAGTGGTGCAAAGTGCTATTGGAGTGGTATAAGTCTAAATGTTATTGCTAAATGCTATTTGATTAATTTTTTGTTGTTATTGTTCTTGGTTCCTCAATCTATTTAGCCAGGTCCTACTTCCTTATCACTTATTCACGTTCCACTGGCAAGCAAAGTGTGATTGTTGCCCTCCCCCCAAATGTGCAAGTTGTCAAGCCCTGGCCCCCAACCCAAATGCCAATATTAATTCATTCAGATGCCTCCTTGGCATCTGATTGGCAGAACACAGAAGATTCCCCCTTCTGCAAATCAGGACTGTTCTAGCAAACCAGCCAAAATTCCAAACAAAATCTGATATTGGGGATATTTTCAGAGGACCTGTCTAGGTTACTGATTTTAAATCAGAGCGCTCCTTTCTTTTCGTAATGAAAGTCTAGATTTATAGCTGCTCTGAAAAATTACCTCTTTACCATAATGCAGCAGTCATCAAAGGCTGAAATCTCAGTCTCGCACTTTTCTTGATAGCCTCCTTCAACTAGATAAAATAAATTATTGTTCTTCTCTTTACTGTACTGTTGCGACAGTTGCCAGATTAAGGAAAATAGAAAATGTTCCTTGCTGCATTTTTATATGTGTTCTGAAAGTACTCAGTTGTTGTTTTTTAAACTTTATCCACAATAATTAGTTGTTGCCTATTTGAATCGCAATTCTCAGCAGTGTAGAGAGACCTAGAACATATATAAATGTTCTCCCTGTCCTGACAGAATATAGAGTGAGGGTGAACGTTCGTTCTCCGAGCTTGTGGGTTGGTTTCCAAATGTTTCGTTACCAGGCTAGGTAACATCTTCAGTGGTGTTTGTGGGATGTCTGTGTCAATGTTTATCAGGGCTTCGGGTGTCAGTGTGACAAGCCAGGGTCAACAAAGAGAATCTTGTGATGGGGAGGTTATTTCAGATCCAGGTCATTGGAAGGTGTGAATTGTCAGTGGGTCAGGGGTGACTCATCAGTGAGAAGTTGATGATGGGTCTTGTGATGGGGAGACAGTGTCATTGGGAGGGGCTTATGTGGGTTGATTGGGGGTTGGTGTTGTCTCCGGTTGATTTGGATTATGAGGGGTTTGTGGGCTGGTTGTAGATCAACATGGTTGTAGATCAAAGAATACCAAATGCTGCAAATGTGTGGGGCTTCTAAGATGGAAGAAACCTTCAGCAAAGTTCGGGGCTTATAGCTGAAAGTAAAACTATTCTTAAATAAAGATGAATCTGTATCTGATTTGCTAAGAGTTTCAGTATTGCATTAGAAAGGGGAGGCTATGGAGTCCTTGGAAAGTAATTATCTATTATAATTACAACGTTTTAGGATATGAAATCCCACTGGATGGGGATTTTTTTTCTTGTTAAACCTTATAGTCAGTTCAGTTTATTGGGAACAAAATGAATTAACATCTCAGTCTTACCGTGATGAGATCTAGGCTGCCAAAATCTTGGGAGCTACTAGATGGAGACAGATAATTCTCTAATTAAGTCGTCACATTTTTGCAGTTCAGGTAAAAGTGACTAATTTGCAGTGTACTGCACATTTCTGTACAAATGAGTGGATATATATAACAATGGGAAATTACACATTCCCCATTGCTGTGAATTAACAGAATAACTGATTTGGAAGGGACCTTGGAGGTCTTCTAGTCTAACCCCCCACTCAAGCAGGACACCCTATATCATTTCAGAGAAATGGCTGTCCAAATTCTTCTTAAGAACCTCCAGCACCACCCAATATAATACAATGTCTCCCAACTCTTGAAGACTGTCTATAATGTTACCATGTTTAAATGGTCTCTAATGCTTCTGAAAAGTCTAGTACAGAGGTAGGCAACCTTGGCTCTTTTATGACTCGTGGACTTCAAATCCACGAGTCATAAAAGAGCCAAGGTTGCCTACTCCTGGTCTAGTAGGAAGGTTACAATCCCACCACCCAATCTTGCTGCAAGCCCTCCATAAGAAACACCAGATCTTTTCTCATGAAACTAATCTGAAAGGGATCTAGATAATCTCTTCAGACAAAATCCAATGCAACTGATGCCCTACCACCTTCTCTACAACACATTTACTGAAAAAGGAGAGGCTGAAACCTGGAGAGCTTATTCAACAAAGCCAAGCCAAGCCAAGCCAACCTAACAACATTTGTATGATGATTGCATCACACTTGTGTCAAAAGCATTGAGATGCTTCTGGGCTGAAAGGATTAGCTAATGGCATCACCATTAACTGGGGGATGGTCAATTGGAGGCTCCTTTCATGTCCCTGGCAGAAGCTGGACCGAGGGACGGGAGCTACAGCAGCACTCAGGTCTTGAACGCTGGCTTGCTAACCTCCAAACCAGCATCCTAACCATGCCACCATGCTTCTTTTATTATGATTATAGACCAGCATAGAAGTTACACAACAATCAAGACAACACGTCTTTATAAGTAAGTACATCATAATGCCCTTTGAAGTGGATGGCTTCACCTCTTCCCATCCATTGGCTGGACTTGTTATGACTTACTTATTGTTGAGTGTCTCCATGGTGGAATTAAAGCACCCATTCTTGTCCATTTAAAGCCTTAATAATTCTTCCCTCTGCATGTATTTAATTCTGTTGAAAAACTGTGCATTGCAAAGAATTCCAAAAGAATCATGCTAGACAGGAGCTGTTGAACAACTGCTGAGTTACTGTGCCACTTCTATTAATTAAGCTCACAGTTTGGATACAGTCTAACTTCCTCTCACAACTGTATGTTATATGCAAAATAGTGAAAGATAAATTGGCTTTTGCAGATTTATTTAACAACTGTAGACTTGATTGGTTAAAATTACACAATGCGCTTAAGTTGACTAGTGAATTAACCCATTTTCTGGGTTTGTACAATATGCTAAGTCCGAGGTAAAAATAGCCAAACTAAAACTAATCAAGCTTAGCGTGCTATATATTATAAATTCATTTAATCTCTCCCAGTCATATTTCAAAGATAGGAAAGGGACATCTTTTAAGTCTACTTTGTAATAAGATGCATAAATCAACTTTTAAAAGAAGGAACTAATTACTATCAAACAAAATAATCATATGTAAGTGGCAACAGAGTTTTCTCTTCTACAATAAATTATATCAAATATTAACACCTTTGAACACAAACCATGCTGAACTTTTAAAGAAGGTAGAAAAAATGATTTATAAGATCTGTAATTAAAATGCTAAAGATTAAATCATAGCTTGGAGTCTACACTGATTGCATTATCACAGCTTAACATTTCCATAGAATATGTAAATTATTATTTTATGACTTAAATGCAGCTGTCCAAGAATGGAGAAAGTCTAATTAAATCATTTCCTCTTGGCAATTTCCCTATCACTTCCCCCCCCTCTTTGATAAGGCCTTTCCTGAGTTCATAACCCTATTCACCTTTTCTATATATAAGAAAGGCAAGATTAATAAGAAATGGAGATTAAAGGACTGTCTCTTTAGCTCTTTAAACATGTCCATCCTGCATGCTTGCAATGAATGTTTATGATCTTTATTCATAGAAATAGACTTATGATTTGTAAATCAGATATAATGCTTTGTTTATACAGGATGTCACCCAAATCTTAGAGACACCCTATATGTTGCAGGGACCCATCTAGTTATTATTGATCAAATATTCCTAAATTAATATTACATTAAAAAAAATCTAGCATCACAACTGCATATGACCAAAAATGGCATTACTTCTTTCAAGTCACAAAACTGGAGCAGGTGGCGATTGTTTACAATGTTAGTTCACTCACAATGCCTCTTGGGCCTGACACACTATTGCCTGAAAGCGACAATTTGCTAGACCTCTGAATCATTGTGGGATGATTAAATAGTGAGCATCTGGAGCAGAATTGTTCCACTGTATGTAGATGAAAAAGCCAAGAAATGGATCATAAAACAAATCAGTGCAGAGGTCTCACTCAAAGATACAAATGACCAAGACACGTTATGAGAAGACCTTGCTTTCTGGAGAAAGAAATTTGGGGAAGATTGAAGGGCTTGAAGAGAAGAAGTGGATGACCATAGGCAAGTGGATGGACTTGTAGTTATCAACAGAAGAGAACATTTATAACTCAAGGTTGAACTGTGGGGTCCTTGTTCTCTGATCTTGGTTGTTTTCTTGCAGACATTTCATGACCTGAGTGGGTAACATCTTCAGTGCTAGACTATCAAAATACAACTGTTAAAAAACAATTCATACTAGTCAAGTGCTCCATTTCCAAAGTAACAGAAAACAAGGAACAGCTGGTAGGACAAGCAGCTGTGTACATAGAGAGAGTAAAATCCTCACCCACTTGCACTGATGATGTTACCTGCGCAATGAAATGTCGGCAAGCAATCAATCAAACTCAGAGAGCACCAAGGACTGTATGGACTCAATCATAGTACGATTGTGTGAACCACTGGAAGACTTGAGGTTTGGAGACAGATTACCTTTGGAAGTTTCTCCAGGATGGGGACAGAACTTTCTGGAGATAATCTACAGTATATGATTTCTAAAAATCAACCCAATCTATCAAACCAAAGCTATTTGTTGTTGCTTTGTTCACTTGCACGACTTAAAGTTTACTGACTGATAGCAACATTGTTGTTTTTTTAAAAAAAATTAAAGATAATAATTTTAGAAATCTCTACTTTTTAAAAAAAAAAAACCAAAAAACCAATCATCCCAAAACCCCTGAAGGTTTGTGCTAGTCTGCAGATACAATCACTGCAAGATTCTGTCTGCGCTGTAGAATGAAAGTCGCTTTCGAAATAACTTTTAAAGCAACTTCCAGGAAACAAATGCAAGCCAGAGCAAAAATATAATTATAAAGAGATTTGGATTATCAGACACTGCAATGCAAATGCAAGACATGGTTATATCTCCTGCCCAAATTCAGTTTTGCTCTCGATTTAATCAGCCTAAGATGACTTTTGATGTTACAAGATCTAAAGAAAGGATGAAAACACCTGTGTTCTAAGCAGCGTTTGCCAACATGTATCCATGCAAGTTAGCTAGGTCAGAAAATAATATTAACCGAATGAAAATGCTTATTTCCTACACTGGATATTCAATTTCATTTTAGTTATTGGCTGACCATGAAATAGAAAAATGCTCATTTTAAATAATCTTGGAAATTATTTATGAGTGGCATCATTGATTAAGCCTTTGTAAGCCTCTGTCTGTTACTGGGAGCTGAAGGATAAGATTCAGCTCTGTTGCTTACAGAATAAAACACCTAGTAACCGGTTGGTCTCTGTTCTTAATTATAAAAATGAAGCTAAAAAGAAAAAAAGAAAATTTCCCAGGTGATCAAGAAAAAGGAATTCTTCCATGACCAAATGGTAAAAGAAAAAAACCAATTATTTGCTTTGCTAGGACCGTGAGGGCTATCCAACTATATTAATAACATCATTGTGAGTTTCTGCATTCCATAACAGGTATGACCATCCAAAATGGCATTTTGGAGTGCCCAGTTTTCTGCTTCTCTTACCGAATTGGAATTGGAAGTTCGTTTGCAATAGGTTGCAAAACAATTTTTAACATGCCACTGACTGAAGTTCTCCAAAGATTCTGCGTCGATTAGAATCTTGGAGGTTCATCAAAAACAGTATGGATTGTTATGTAGAATAGTCCTTCCCTCCCTTTCCCTCCCTCCCCTCTACAAGCAACCAGAGTCCTTCAGATCATGGTTGAACCAAAGGTGCTTTTTTAAAAGGCAACTTTTCCTTGAAGAACTTTCGCTTCTCATCCAAGAAGCTTCTTCAGTTCTTCAAGGCTTTCCAAACAAAGTCCAGGTGCCTTTTGGAAAAAAACACCTTTGGGACACTTGTGAATAGCTTAATTCAGCTTAATTCAGCAACTTTATTGAATAATAATAATAATAATGATAATAATAATAATAATAATAATAATAATAATAATAATAATAATAATAATAATAATAATAATAATAATAATAATAATAATGAGGAGGAGGAGGAGGAGGAGGAGGAGGCAGGAAACCCTACACCATTTCGGACAAATGGCTGTCCAGTTTCTTCTTAAAAACTTCCAGTGTTGGTGCATTCACCGCTTCTGGAGGCAGGTTGTTCCACTGGTTAATTGTTCTGTCAGGAAGTTTCTCCTTAGTTCTAGGTTGCTTCTCTCCTTGATCAGTTTCCATCCGTTACTTCTTGTCCTGCCTTCAGGCACCTTGGAAAATAGCTTGACTCCCTCTTCTTTGGGGCAGCCCCTGAGATATTGGAACACTCCTATCATGTCACCCCTAGTCCTTCATTAAACTAGACATCCCCAATTCCAGCAACCGTTCCTTATATGTTTTAGCCTCCAGTCCCCTAATCATCTTTGTTGCTCTTCTCTGTACTCTTTCTAGAGTCTCAGCATCTTTTTTACATCGTGGTGCACAGAAATCTCCTCAAAGTGCTTACCATTTCCTGAACAACTAAAGTCTCATGGATCTCTCTTTCTCTCTGTGTCTGTCTGTCTGTCTGTCTGTCTGTCTGTCTGTCTGTCTGTCTGTCTGTCTGTCTGTCTGTCTGTCTCTCTCTCTCTCTCTCTCTCCCTCCCTCTCTCTGTGTGTGTTTGTGTGTGTGTGGTTTAAACCTCTTGCAGCTATGCAAGGCCTCAAGGCTATCCCCCCCCCCTTGATCCCTCCTTCCAATCTCGCTGACAGTTTCAGGTAACACCTACCCTTTGCCTTCTGGTTTAGGTAATATCAGAAAAAAACATAATTCTCAGGAAAAAAAATCTTTCCCAGAAATTCAGGGAATACACATGTCCTCATATCCAAACCTTTTGGCAACCAGATGCAGCCATTCTAATGTCTGTGGGTGAAACATCTCTTGTCTTTAAATGGCAATAATTCAATATCTAATCATAAAGCAAAGGGAGAAAGGGAGGAGAAAGAAAGCGAGACCGGAGTTGCCAAAAGTTACAAAATAAAATCTGGATAAAATAATGAATGTGATGCAGTCATTGTAACTCTACCCAGAGCTGCAACATCAAATATGTACAGTATTTATAACAGCAATGAAAATATAGCTTAAGGCATTAAACTTAATGGAACCCACTGCCAGGCTGAAAACCAACTCAATTTGTTCATAAGGGGCTATTTTTATAAGTAAGCTGGGCAATGTTTGAACGTAAGAGAGAGTAATAAAGATTGATAAGGAGCTAGGAAAGTTTAAGAAAGAAATGTGCTGATTTTAATGGAGTGAAAAACCAAAGAGGCATGTTGGTATATTGTTTTTGCAGCCTCCATAATGCGAATACATTGGTGAGATGCATGCAACACAAATCTAAGCTAATTGATTGAGCCAAGCGCATGACGATCCCGTAGATATCTGAATTGCCTCTAAAGAGCTCCCATCTTTTGATGAGGGTGCCAGGTCTGAAATACATGTTTGTGGCAAACAAATTGCATCACAATGTGTGACTATGCAGCATCAAAATGCATGGCTCAATGAAGTGGTTAGTGAACAACAAAGTACGTGCAGTTAGTGATAGAAAAACCTGAGCAAATTCCAGCATTCTTCAACTCCTTTAGAGATGAAAATCAGAATTTGTTTGGAGCAGATATAAAATACCTGAAGAGCAACTTTGACTCTTAGATTTCAGATATTATCAAACTCACCATCTGTTTCTATAATTAAATACCCACATTTCTGCATAGTTTTGCCTCAAAAGCTAAAGGCACTATATACTACATTGTATATATCTACCATGGCAATATATCTACCATGGCAATATATCTACCATGGTAATATTGCAGGCTAACTCTGCCGACTGCCAGCAGTTCAGTTCGATTCTGACCAGCTCAAGGTTGACTAAGCCTTCCATCTTTCTGAGGTCGGTAAAATGAGGACCCAGATTGTTGGGGGCAATTTGCTAACATTGTAAACCGCTTAGAGAGGGCTGTAAAGCACTGTGAAGTGTGGTATATAAGCCTAAGTGCTATTGCTATCCAGGAATAGGAAAAAAAAATCCTTACTCATTTATAGTTCTGCTGTTTCAGGATTCAACATTTTCTGAATTTATTCAAATAAACCATTGTTCTTTTCCTTTTTATTTTTTATTTACATATATTTACACCTTTAAATATATTACACATTGTCTTTCTCTTAGGCTACATCTCAGAGCATCTTGCAATGAAATTATTAATTAAAGCAATATAAAACCAATTAATTCATTAGGGATTATGCCATAAAATAAACAGATTTCTCCTACTTGGGAGAAGATCTGGATAAAATAGTGAAATAAAGAGACATTGTGTTGAGAGCAGTAATGTTTAGCGCCGTGGCTTCCTCAGTTGTAACATATGGCTATGAAAGCTGGACCATCAGAACGGCTAGATGAAGAAAAATTAATGTTTTTGAATTGTGCTGGAGAACATTTGGACCACAAGAAGAACAAAGCATTAAATCCTGGAGGATAAAAGCAAATTGTTCACTGGAGGCAGTCGTAACGAAACTAAAGCTTAGAGATTTTGGATAAATCAGGAAGTGTTATTGGAGGAGAACCTGAAGTTTGGATAAAATCAAAGGTGAGCGAAAAATAAGCTGACAAAACTCTCCTTTTTAAACATCTACCTGATGACTCTAACCGGAGCTTGTAAGAACTCAAAGAAGCAGCTGTTGACAGACAGGCCTGGAAAAATG
The DNA here is from genome assembly GCF_001527695.2 of Protobothrops mucrosquamatus. NCBI lineage: Eukaryota > Metazoa > Chordata > Lepidosauria > Squamata > Viperidae > Protobothrops > Protobothrops mucrosquamatus. The sequence continues at coordinate 10,463 of NW_015389215.1, forward strand.
ATGGCCATTGGCTCTCAAAGCTTTGGAAGCAACAGAACAACTAAAACAACAACAGTTGCTTCATTAGGGGTGTAATGTATGTTCAACCAGGTCCCCATTTAGCAACACGTCCATTGCCTTCTACACCAGCTGCAGCTTTTGGAACAAGTGCAAAGAGACCCCCAGAATGAATGCATGCGTCAACATTGGGTGCTAGATGACAGGAAGTGATCGCTATGTATTTAAGGAAAAACAAATAGATGTATCTCTTGGGGTAGCTTTCCACTTGTAAAGCTTTATCCTGAGATAGGAAGGCAACCAGAATTTTGCCCAGATATTCCTTTCATGCAGATGTCCACACTCAATGGCTGGGATCATATATTTTGCCACGTTGTGATTTATTCCGCCACAATTTATGAGCTCACATAAACCACTAGGAAAAAGCACAATACGGCTGACTATGCTGCGATGATGTTTTAGTTATTTATTTATTCGGAAATGTAATTTCCAAAATGAAAGTTTGTTTCGGGACGACCTCAAGAGGTCTTAGCAATTTCTGGTGACTGTCTTGTTGAGGGTTGATAATACTCATATGAAAGGGTGACAGGCATGAAAATATACAGATTTAAAAATGCAGACGGATGAGCTTAAGGGATGGAATTTGGGTAAGAAACCTAGAAACTGAGCCAAAATCATTCTGGCAGATTTGCTAATAGTAAAACCTAGTTTATTTACACGGCATAGAAAAGAATTAATCGGGAATCATAAGGCTTTATTGGATGGTATTCAACTCAGCTTTAATTGAGGAAGGGCTTTGCCAGTTCCTTCTTTCTAAAAAAAACATTATTTTGGTAAAGAATATCATGGGATAATGCTTATGCTTTGGTGAAATATCTAAGTACAACTAGTCCTCAACTCACAATCAGGGCTTTTTTTGTCATAGAACGCCCAGAACGGAGTTCCGGCACCTTTTTGGGATGGAACCTTGTAAGGTAGGCAAGGCGGGTTGTATGACGTGTGTGAGTTCTGGCACCTTTTTTTTTTTTTTTTTTACAAAAAAAGCACTGCTCACAATCATTCGTTTAGTGTCTCTTTGTCATTACAATGGCACTGTAAAAAATGACTAATGACCTTTTTTCACCCTTATGACCATTGTAGTATCCCCCAAAGTCATGTGATCAAAATTCAGACACTTGGAAACTGGCATGTTTATATGACAGTTCCAGTGTCCCAGGGTCATGTGATCCCCTTTTGTGACTTTCTGACAAGCACAGTCAATGTGGAAACCAGATTCAATTAACAAACACACAACTAACTTAACAACTGGAGTGATTTAGCCAACAACTGGAGTGATTTAGCCAACTAAGAAAGGTTGTAAAATGGGCAAAACGGCTGTCTTGCTTAGCAACAGAAATGTTGGGCTCAAATGTGTTTGTAAGTTGAGAACAACCTGGACTCTCTACACAATGTTGTCTCTCCCGTTTAGGTTTTTCACTCATAAAATTGAGACCTCTTTTTAATTAGGAGCAACCATCAACCTTTCTGCTTGTACCTTAGTCTTAGTTCAGACTGATTTTTGTCCTGTCTCCTTAGATATGACGGAAAGATATTTACTATGACCCCTTCACTCCCACCCCAACCTAAGGAGCTGGCAATATAGTGATCAAAGTTATTATCCAACAAAAAGAAAGGCAAAAAGAACACCCTGAAATTTCCATCTGGCACAAACTGAATAATTCAGGACTTGTGCAGAAAGAGTTTTTTGCTATAAATCAGACT
>NW_015389215.1:13138-18351 GCF_001527695.2 Protobothrops mucrosquamatus
CCTGTCTCCTTAGATATGACGGAAAGATATTTACTATGACCCCTTCACTCCCACCCCAACCTAAGGAGCTGGCAATATAGTGATCAAAGTTATTATCCAACAAAAAGAAAGGCAAAAAGAACACCCTGAAATTTCCATCTGGCACAAACTGAATAATTCAGGACTTGTGCAGAAAGAGTTTTTTGCTATAAATCAGACTCCTGCCTTCCCTTGAAGAAATATCGCTTGAAGCTTTGAATTATAGGATGAAAATACCATATAGGAAGCTATTGGCCAGCATTGTCATTGTTCGTGCAACTAGCTGATCCGGTTGCTGTTTGTACTTTTTCTTAAAAAGCTGCTTTACTCCTTGGTTCATCCTCTCTGTTTGTGATGATTCTTGAGCTGTTGTGACTACATAACATTCCTTAGCAATAAGCCGACTGTGGCTTAACATGACGGCCTGTCAACAGAGCATGCTAAGGTAGACTCTGGGTTTCCACACAGACTGAACCACAAATCACAAGCCAACTGGAGTCTAATTTAGATTGTGCAAACCTAGCTTTGGTACACAAGCGGGTGTGCAAAACACTAGGTGTGATGGCTCTTATTCATTTCTTAATAGCTTCTCATTCACACCCGAGGCTAGGGCTTGCTGTCCCACCAATGATGGATTGTCAACTTGGAAAAGACCTTCCTCTATCAGATGAGCCTGTTTTACTGACCCAGTAATTGTCTGGAAAAAAAAAAGATAGGCCAGGGAAAACAGGGGACTATTTCTCAAAATGAAGTTTTTATGGAAACCCAACACCTTGCCTACATAAATTAGCTTCCATTGTGCAGGGGATGGAGAACAGAAGATAGAAAGAAGGTTTCTCTATTAGCTTTTTAGGAATGCATTACCTGAACTGATCAGATATTCTATTTTTCTTGGATTGATTTTGACACACTGATGAGAGCTCACATCATAAGTCTTTTCAATGTTTTACAGGTTTTCCTGTTTGCCAGTCGGGACTGTAAAAAGACATGATTACTGATTGGTTAGATCTTTCTGGATGTTTTTAGATCTTACCACCTGGAACTCCAGAAGAGTTCCAAAACACCAACATGGAGGAAAGAGGGACTCAATGCTTGGCAATATGTGATGTCCATACAACATGATGCTCCTTCCACCATCTTGCCAGTATTGTTCCACCTGCAGATGCCACCGAAATTAAAGAGATGTTTATTAATGATACTTCCCTTACATCACCTTGCAGAATAATTAGAGCACATTTTGGCATCATTTCCCAAAAGACCTATTAGTTTTAGTAACCTTGAAGAACTTTGGGCAGTTAATTTCCCTAAAGGGCTGCATGAGAAACTGGGTCTGTTGTGGAGAGCCACAGCCACCCCCCACCCCTAACATTGCTGCCACCCTGCCCCTGATGCTCCAACCCCCATCTCTGACACCCAATGCCAATGCCTTGGGGGGGGCAACATTAATGCCACCAATGCCACGGACGGACAGATGTGGCCCTCAGGCTGTAAAATGCCCGGGTCTACATTAAATAACAGAATAACAGAGATGGAAGGGACATTGGAGGTCTTCTAGTCCTGCTCAGGCAGGAAACCCTATACCATTTCAGACAAAGGGCTGTCCAGTCTCTTCTTAAAAACTTCCAGCGTTGGAGCATTCACAACTTCTGGAGGCAAATCATTCCACTGATTAATTGCTCTATCACAAAATGGGAGAATGTTGGCATAATGAATTTTGGATGCAAATTCATTTTGTGCACACATATATACATCTCTCTCTCTCTCTCTCTCTCACACACACACACACACACACACACACACACACACACACACGTGAGTAAAAAAATAACAAAGCATGTTCAGATTCCACTCAATCACCAAGCTTCCTATTGGATGAATTTGTTGAGCCATTTTCATTTCAATTAGCCTGACTACAAGGTTGCTTGGAGGATAACCAAATATGGTTGCTCAGGTATGCTACCTTGAGCTGGTAGAAATAAAGGTACGATAAGACATAAAAATAAAGCGGTCTCTACTAGACTGCTTCCATATTATGCAGTTACCACCTTTAAAGCGATCCATGGCATCGGACCTGGCTACCTCCGAGACCGCCTTCTGCCACAGATTCCCTCCCATAGACCGGTACACTCCCACAGAGCGGGCCTCCTCAGGGTGCCGTCGGCCAAGCAGTGTCGGCTGGCGACCCCCAGGGGGAGGGCCTTCTCTGTGGGTGCCCCCACCCTCTGGAACGAACTACCCCCCGAGATCCGGATGATTCCGGATCTCCTTACTTTCCGCCGCGCCCTGACCTAGGGAGGATTTTAGGTAGGGATAATTTTAAAAGTATTTTAATCGGAAACACAGCTGGTAATATTTGGTTTTAATTCGGCTTTTATCGGGGTTTATTTTTTTGTATTTTTGTATTTTTGTATTTTGTATTTTTTGTATTTTGTGTATATTATTTGTTTTTAATATGCTGTGAACCGCCCTGAGTCCTATGGGNCTGTGAGAGGGATCTCGGAGTCCTAGTGGACAATCACTTAGATATGAGCCAGCAGTGTGCTGCAGCTGCCAAAAAAGCCAACACAGTGCTGGGCTGCATTAACAGAGGGATAGAATCAAGATCACGTGAAGTATTAATACCACTTTACAATGCCTTAGTAAGGCCGCACTTGGAATACTGCATCCAGTTTTGGTCACCAGGATGTAAAAAAGATGCTGAGACTCTAGAAAGAGTACAGAGAAGAGCAACAAAGATGATTAGGGGACTGGAGGCTAAAACATATAAGGAACGGTTGCTGGAATTGGGTATGTCTAGTTTAATGAAGAGAAGGACGAGGGGGGACATGATAGCAGTCTTCCAGTATCTCAGGGGCTGCCACAAAAAAGAGGGAGTCAAGCTATTCTCCAAAGCGCCTGAAGGCAGGACAAGAAGCAACAGATGGAAACTAACCAAGAAGAGAAGCAACCTAGAACTAAGGAGAAACTTCCTGACAGTGAGAACAATTAACCAGTGGAACAACCTGCCTCCAGAAGTGGTGAATGCTCCAACACTGGAAGTTTTTAAGAAGAGACTGGACGGCCATTTGTCCGAAATGGTGTAGGGTTCCTGCCTGGGCAGGGGGTTGGACTCGATGACCTCCAAGGTCCCTTCCAACTTTATTATTATTATTATTATTATTATTATTATTATTAAATAAAGCGGTCTCTACTAGACTGCTTCCATATTATGCAGTTAACATAACAATGCAGTATTATTAATCCAGATCCACATGGATTAACACCAGTTGCTCTTACAGAGGGCAAATGACTGCCGTTGCACACTTAATTAGTTAATTGCATTGATCAATGGAGGCAACGTTACAATTCAAAGTATTAGCTGTATTTCCACAGTTGGCTACAGACTTCTTCTTATTAAGATGCCTGGAATGCAGCCAACTGCCATATTGCTTGAGGTGCCTTCACAAAAATAAATTATGTGCCATCATAACAGTATGAACATGAGATATTCCATGGATGTCATATAGGGAACATCAAGGCTGATTGGGTTATAATTACATATTAACTAAATTAGTCCGATAATCCTTTATTCCTTCCCCCTGATTTTTTTTTTTTTATTTAAATGCAGATGCATATTTTTCAGACACAGAATCCTTACAATTGCAAGAAGAACCATTTCATTTTAATTGTTTGGCAGCCAGAGGCAGGGGGAAAAAAAAAAACACCCTGCAGCATGAAGACTATGTTAATTAATGGGACTACAACAGCCTAGGAAACACAAAGACCATGAAGGTTCTGGCATTTGCATCTGTGTTTAATCCTGGGAATTCTTCCTGGCCAGTCCTAGAATTGCTGTTGATCTTCATGCAGATACAAGAATTAAAACTGACCTCAATTTGTATGGGTTTGTTGTTGCTGTTGTTGTTGTTGTTCCTGACGGTTTTTGGTTCTTATAAAAATGGATCGTGTGTGGTTGAATAGGCTAAGCAATAATTTCAATGTACAGGTCATCCTCGACTTAAAAATCACTTACTTAGGGATCGTTCAACATTGCAACAATGTCAAGCACCAGAGAAATCAGGCGATTCGGGCAATTCAAATGAGTATAAAGATTTATTGCAAGCTTAAGCTCTCTACAAGAACCTGACCAACTAACGGTCAAGGGAAATGAGCGGGAGATAAGAAAGGCATTCAAGGTGGGCTGGACTTAGATCTCTTGCTGGTGCACAGGGACTTGTGACTTATGACGGCTTTGACCCCTCCCTTGGACTCAGCCTGGTCATTAAAAATGGACTTATGACCAGTCCTTGCACTTAGTCCATTGCAACATCTCCACCATCAGATGATCAGAATTTGGGTACTTGACAACCAGCACATACTTATGATAGTTTCAGCCTCCTGGGGTCATGTGATCACCATTTGCAACCTTCACAGTTGGATGAACTGAGCCAGAATATCCTTGACCCGCCCTTTTCAGGTAGATGAGCTTGACGCTCTCTCCTCCCCCTCTTCCTTAATTAACTGTAAAATAAATTCTGGTTCACCATAGAGATAAGTAGCATCTGCTCTGAGATCCCTGTCACAGCATGAGCTCCTTGATACAGCATATGGAATCTGAATTACCTTTGTCCAACTGAACAGTGGGACATAATTTATCCATACTCCCAAGATAACTATGATAGGTAATAAATTCTCTGGTGTAAGCCTGCAGAATGGCAAAGCTAGAAAGCTAACATTTTGAGATGCATGCAGCATTTCCTTCCTTCCTTCCTTCCTTCCTTCCTTCCTTCCTTCCTTCCTTCCTTCCTTCCTTCCTTCTAATATTCCCAGAGCTCATCTTTTTAAAGTGTCATGCATTCATTTCTGTATGCTACCTGCAGTTCATTATTACCATTACCAAAAGAATATACAGTATGAGTATATGCATACATGCATACATGTATTCTGGAAGTGATCTATTATGCTCCTAACTACACCCAGTTTCTTTTCAATACCATATTCATGTGGATTGCTGAATAACACATGAGTGAAAGACCACAGATATTTATCTTGAAGTCACATGTTTTGAGTCTGATATTGGAACCTGAGGTTCTAATGTGTAGGTTGAAGTTCAGTCATCAAAGGAGGAAGGCATTTTATTAATTAAAGCATACAAAATAGTATAAAAGAAGCTTTGAAACTAGTATTATGCTGGGAGAGCATCTTATTTGGCATTA